>NC_142798.1:63785161-63906720 GCF_049724085.1 Artemia sp. Qi Xiang Cuo
AAACACATACAAACATACACACATACATACACACACACAAACACACACACATATAAACACACACACACACACACATACACACACACATACACACACACATAAACACACACACATACACACACACGCATACACAAACACACACACACATACACACACACGTTAGGTTAAGTTAGGTTAGGTTAGCCCATGTACGCTTCCCTTAGGTTAGCTTAGGTTAGGTGAGAGACAGGCAAAAAGTTTCGAAGGGGAACGCCCTCCTCATATACGGAATAATTTCTATTCGTTTTAAGTTTTAATGTCACTCCTTACTTTCAGTTAAAAAAATTTCTTTTTTTATTTTTATTCCGGACGTTTTTCAACTAATGCAGGCTTGAATTTGGCTCACCTTACGTGATAAATCAAAACGAAATTTTGCATATTAGTTTTGGCAGGTTTATTCCGTATATTAAGGTTTTTCCCCACCTCAATACCTTGCTCCTTGCGCAAAAGCTGTTAACAATTTTCAAAAAGCTTAATATTCTAATTAAACGACCCCGTGTTTCAGTAGCGGCTCTTAAAAAGTTGGGAAAACAGTCAAACTAGTAGTGACCCCTCACAGATTTTAAGTGGGACTCTATCCCGGGATTCCATGACGTCCTTATCCCTGGATTCCACGAGAGCCAGCAGGTATATGTTACATCATAGGGAATATTTTCTAGGAGATAAAGGTGTCTGTTAAGTAATTGGAGTTGAGGGTGATGCAATCTCTCGTGACTATGCTTCAGCATTAAAAAAGAGTTCAGTTTGTCAACAACAAGAATATTATTCCTTAGTAATTGATGCTTTTCCTTTATTGGGTATTGAAGGTGCTAACAATGTAGAAATAAAACCTAGAGTACCTAACGCTGCAGTGGAAATTACAAGGGTTTACCGGCTAGCACTAGAATGCTTGCGCGATATGTTATATCATTAAGAAAATTCAAATCGGAAGAACAGTCATGCTTTGCAGCAAAAGTGAATATAATGTATACACAAAGATTACAAGACAGATTAAATGCACTAGTGAAATATATTGAAGACAACAATCTGAATTAATTTATAAAAAAAAGGAGTGAACTTGTTACTGTTGAGATCTATTGTTAGTCTGTAATCGGTAGTGAGAGTGTCAGGATTAAAAAGACTGGATTTGAGAAACAAAAATTCATACGGAATCTAGTAAACTTGGAAAAATGTTTGATTCTAGATGATGATTTTCTGGAGTTGTCCCTTTGAAGGAAAATATTTTTTCAAAGAAAGCTTCACGATACAATGAGAAATGATTCTCCATCTCTGGACTATTGTATGAAACTTTTATCGTGCCTCTGGTGCATTTACTCAATTTATTGACATATTAATTGAAACAAAACAAAATGATATTGTGGTTTTGCTTTTAACCACTACATAGATGGCCATTTTGCAAGACAACAAGAATTAAGTCGAAAATCTTGTCTCAACAAGTTTTGTGGCGTCACCCCTCCTCTTCCTAGAAGATATTCATTTTCCACAGTCAATTTCTTTCTGGAAGTGAGACAGTCAACATCGAAAAATATTCTACACGTCTCAATTATACTTGTATACATTGAGCATCTGGTCATCAAGGCAGAATTGTACTTTTGTTGATGACTATAATGAAAAGTGTAGATTATGCAATTCATGTAAATTGCACAGAGGGTACGCAGTGCAATTTGAAGACTGTAGTTCCTATCTTGAAGAGATTTGTGACTCTCATGCTAGAGGTTTCCTATAATCCAATTGTCACTACGATAAATATAATCAATAGAAAAATACTTACCCTGGCTTGATTGCAAAAAAACCCTAAACGTCATTTCAGTTTCTTTTTAAGAGACTGGTATCGTCGCGGTTTAAATTGTTTTGGGAAGAAAAGCCTGGTCTACGCTTTAATTGTTGGAATAATAAAAGAGTCTGATTTTTACGACATCGCGTGAAGATACTCGCTACTGTGACTATAAACCTACATACTTTTATTTGGCTGTTACAAGAAGTGACTCTTCATATGAGAATTTTATGTGTGACATTGCCTCAAATAAGCAAATTGAAACACGGGAATTTTGTATTATGAATCAGAATAGTATTATTGACTTTACGAAGCTATATAATAAAAGCAACCGAACTCATAACCTGTTATTTTTGTAAATGAAGTATTGGGGAGGGGGAGAGACTGTTGCATCGGGTGCAGTGCCAACTACTTTTCGCAAAATAAAATTGGACAGAGAGATTTGTAGCTTTATATCAATCTTAATGTTGGGAGGCAACCATTAAGGGTATATTAAATATCATAATTTATTTCCCAACCAAGTGTAAACATTTATTTGTTGCATCGCTAAGTACATTGCTATTGCTAGTGTCCGTTTTATATTCATATTCAATGGCCATACTTCTCAAAAGCTTTTAGAACATTGGAGTCATTAACATAAATTGTATATAACTTGCATAATTTGAAAGATTGTAGCTTGTGCTCACTAATGTTCCATATATGTGGACACTGATTCGTCTAAACAAATTGTGTAATACCTAATTTTCATAGGATAGCCCCTTGGCCGCACTTGGTTTTTCATTGTTCGATTTTTTAACAATGAAATGCAAATCTATAAATGTGGAAGTCAAATCTATGAAATAGTCTTCACTGGAACAAATTTGAAAATGAACGTTTTCAGAGAGAGGTTGTTGCGGATAAAATTGTTTATAGTAAAAAACATTTACACTCACATCAACATTTTCTGCATTGAATAGATTTAGAGATGAGGAGACTGAGCGATGAGATTCTTTATATGGTAAATATGCCATTTCTAGGAAAATAAATCCTTATTCGATCTAAAAAATTTTACATTTCGGCTTCTTCTTTGATAAGAGTGATGTTTTACGCTTCCACCCTCAGTTGAGACTGATGAGTGATGAGGGGTTTCTCGCCCTTTTAAACCTATTCTGCTTTGTCGTGATTTGGAATCGCTCACAAAGGGATAGCGCGCTAAACCTGAGATTTTGTGAAACACTTTATTTAAAATCCCTCCCAGATCCCAAATCATGTAGTGTAGAGGATGCAAATTCTGTGTCAACCGGTGCAACATATTTTTTGGCCAGGGATAATGCAGAGCAAAACAACTTAGAAACCCAATTGCTGAAACCATAACCGGACATTGACGAACGACCTCTGTAATAGTGCATTTTATGACCCAATTGTCGTAGCCCAAGAGTAGCAACATAGCAATCAATATCAGGACAAACAAAAGTATTTGTTCGAATACCCATTTCACTAAATGAATCAAAATTGACATGTAATCACAGCCGAATCCTTCGCTATTGCATGGATCACCTAGTTCACCTTTTAGTCTTAGCTGACAGAGTTCCAAACACGAATTGCTTACAGAAATATATTGAAGGTGCTTTATATTGTAGTTGTGAATGAATTCTTGACTGGTTTTTCGTTCAAAAATACGTAAAAGGGGGACATTGGTATCACAAACTTTCGATGTCTCAACAAAGGATGCATAAAGAAACATACAATTGTCAGATGAGAAGCCGGGTGGATAGTCTGAATAGATAACATGGTCCTTGCCACTGAATTTTTTCTTTAATAATACGATCTTTAAAAACAAGAACCTTACGTAAATCCTCATTGAGAAGATTTTTTCATTCTCAAATGAATGGGTAATGTAAATACTTTTCTGATCTGCTGAATAGTTAAATGTGAAGCCACCCTTTTTTCAACTTGTAATTTTTTTTTGATAAATCGATGCAGCTCATTTATATTTCTGTATTCCTCGTAGGGTATAGTAGCAAAGGAGTAATCATCAGAGCCAAAAGTTGCCACCAAACCCTCGTCAGAGAAGTCAAAGGGTCTTACTTTAATCTCATACGTACGATCTTCCCTCAGGATATCATATGTATTTTTAAGAATACAATCAACAAAAGAATAAGTCACTTTACATTATAGAGATAGGAAAGTGTTTTTTTCACCGTTGGATGCATGTCCCAAAAATAATACACTCACGTAACCATATGTAATACCTCTCCCCAAATATGAACATGCTTTATAACTCTTGATGACAAGTCAAATCCCGAGATAGGGGAAAACTTCTATACTATGGAATCTTCAAGGTTGTTTGCACCCTGCCTTTAAAAGTCAACAGCGTTGTCAAGTAACTGTTTATTTGGCTGTAGGTCCCTGGTTATCAGACTTCAAGCGGCTATCGAAATTATGGGGGCTTTCCTAGCGATCAGAATCCTGGACACCATCAGATGGGAGGTAAGGGAGGCTCAGAAATTGCCGACACCTCTAAAAATCCCTTCTCTCTTTCCCCTTGTTCGGAGATGTCTTTTCCCATCACTTTTAAAGTAGCTCCCAGTGCTCATACAAATATCAGAGAAGAAGGACAGTCCTATAGAAATCATGATTTCTATGCCATATTAGCCCGCTTGTCATATAAATTTAAAGCCGATTAGTAAAAAAAAAGCTGCCTTTTTACTGCTGAAAACTAGGTGATATGGAGATGGCGTTGGAGAAGAGAAGGGCTCATTCACCGTGTTTAATCATATATAGTCGAAACCCTTATGTGAGCATGGCTCAAACGAATGGTTAAATTGCTACCTATCCACCACAAAAAGTTGGCCCTGGGAAGTGTGGTATTTGGATAGCCAATGAACTCTTTGGTTCTTAAAAGGAATTAGTTTGCTATGCACAAATTCATTTCGGGCTGTGAGGGTGATCAACACAGTATCAAGTTTTGAAGCTATGACAATCTGCCCTACTGTAAGTTTTGGAACTAAAACAGGGTGTTAGAACATAATATTCTAAATTAAATGGACCCTTTTTTAACTTTTAACAAAAAAGTTCATTTTATTTTAACGAAGGGGTTCATTAACGTTGAACAAAATGGTTATCTCAAAATTTTGATAGAAAGTGTCCGGGGAAGTTTTGGGCGTGAGAGGGGGGTTAGTTGCCCTCCAATCACTTTCGACTATTAAGAAGGGCACTAGCCCTCTCAGTTTCCAGTCGAATGAGCCCTTTTTGAAGTT
Organism: Artemia sp. Qi Xiang Cuo; assembly: GCF_049724085.1. Taxonomy (NCBI): domain Eukaryota; kingdom Metazoa; phylum Arthropoda; class Branchiopoda; order Anostraca; family Artemiidae; genus Artemia; species Artemia sp. Qi Xiang Cuo. Next base: position 63,790,214 of record NC_142798.1, read on the forward strand.
TTTACGACAACACTTTCTGTAAAAATCTTATATGCCCCCAGGGCAAAACTTACAGCCGTTGCCCTGAAGGTTGTGGGGAGGTTGCCATCCTCAAACATCTAATTTGGAGGTTGCAATCCTCAAACACCAATACCCTGAGGCCCGTGGGGGGGGGGGGGGTTCATCCTCAAAGACCTCATTTCCAGAACTTTAAACTACGTTGGAAATATGGCTATCTCAAAATTTTGATTGGATATGTTTTGGGAAATGGGGGTTAGACTCTCAAATCACTTTCTACTATTAAAAAGTGCACTAGCCCTTTCAATTTCCAATCGAATGAGCTCTTTTTGAAGTTTCTACGACAACCCTTTCTATAAAACCTTATATGCCCCCAGGACACAACTTAAAACCCTTACCCTGCGGGCTGTGGGGGGGGGGGGGAGGTGTCATCCTCAAAGACCTAATTTCCAGAGCTTCCAACTACGTTGAACAAAATGGCTATCTCAAAATATTGCTTGGATGTGTTTGGGGAAATGGTGGGCTTGAGGGGGGGGGGGTAGTTGCCATCCAATCTCTTTCGAGTTTTAAGAAGGGCACTAGCCCTTTCAATTTCCAATTGATTTAGCCTTTTTTGAAGTTTCTACGACAACGCTATCTATAAAAACCTTATACCCGCAGGCCACAACTTACAACTTAGGGCACAAACCTAGCCCTGAGTATTGTCAGGGGGGGTGTCATCCTCAAAGACTTAATTTCCAGGACTTTAAACTACGTTGAACAAAATGGCTATCTCAAAGTTTTGATTTGATGTGTTTCAGGAAACAGTGGGCGTGAGAGGGGGGTTAGTTGCCCTTCAATCACTTTCTATTATTAAAAAGGGCCCTATCCCTTTCAATTTCCAATTGAATGAGCCCCTTTTGAAGTTTCTATGGCAACACTATCAATAAAAACCTTACATGCCCCCAGGACGTAACTTACAACCCTTGCCCTGAGGGGGGGGGGGTTATTATCCTCAAGATATAATTTCCAGTACTTTCAACTACGTTGAACAAAATGGCTGTCTAAAAATGCTTTTTATGTGTTTGGGGAAATTGTGGGCGTGAGAGAGGGGTTAGTTGGCCTCAAATCACTTTCTACTATTAAAAAGTGCACTAGTCCTTTCAATTTCCAATCGAAAGATCCCTTTTTAAATTTCTACGATAACCCTTTCTATAAAACCTTATATGCCACCAGGACATAACTTACAACCCTTACCCTGAGGACAGTGGGGGGGGGGATTTCACCCTGAAAGACCTAATTTCCAGAACTTTCAACTACATTGAACAAAATAAATATCTCAAAATTTGATTGCATGTACTTGGGGAAATGGTGGGCGTGAGAGGGGAGTTAGTTGCCCTCCAACCACTTTCAACTATTAAAAAGGGACTAGCCCTTTTAATTTCCAATCGAATGAGCCCTTTTTGAAGCTTTTACGACAAAGCTTTCTTATTAAACCTTATATGCGCCCAGGGCATAACCTACAACCCTTGCCCGGATGGCTGTGGGGGCTTGTCATCCTCAAAGACTTAATTTCCAGAACTTTCAACTACGTTGAACAAAATGTATATCTCAAAATTTTTATCGGATGTGTTTTTGGGGGAATGGTGGGCGTGAGAGGGGGGTGTCATTTGCCACTCCTATCACTTTCGACTATCAAAAAGGGCACCAGCTCTTTCAGTTTTCAATCGAATTAGCCCTTTTTGAAGTTTCTACGACAACGCTTTCTATAAAAGCCTTACATGCCCTTAGGGCACAACTTACTACCCTTGCCCTGAGGGTTGTGGAGGGAGTGTCTTCCTCAGTGACATAATTTACAGATCTTTCAATTACGTTGACCAAAATAGCTGTGTCAAAATTTGGATTGGATGTGTTTAGGAGAATGGTGGACGTGGAAGGGGTGTTTTTTGCCTTCCAATGACTTTTGACTATTAAAAAGGGCACAGGCCCTTCCAATTTCCAATCGAATGAGCCCTTTTTGAATTTTTTACGAGAAATTCTTCGATACGAAGGGCCCTGGCCTAAAAGAAACAAACCAAAATATAAATAATACATTGTGCCCACATCGTTCTTTACTTAGGCCAGCGCTATTGCGCTGCCTATGATATTTATTTCAAAAGCAGTTATGACACAAATTCTTGCTTGCATACATTTTTTGTACTCAAACACCCAAGTAAACATAAAAAGAAAAAAATTGTGAATAGTTTTCCCGCAATAACATTCAAAAATTAAAATGAAAATAACACTTTGTTTTCTTTTTTAACTTTCTCCATAGGTTCCTCTCGATTTAGTTTCAAACTGTTCAAATTTTACTCTTTTTTAATGGCAATAAATTTTCTGTTTTCCAGAAAGTGGTGAAGACTATCGTTTTGAACTTGGTACAATCAAAATGTATCGAAAGTAACTGTCTTTGTATTCTATTTGTGAGGCATAACCCTCGCGAGCGCTTACCTCTCCAGATTGGATGTTGGCAGACTGCCACTTAACCTGGGCATACCTTTGATGCTAAAAACCTTGAAATTTGACCGCCTTTTCACCCAATCTAAACAGGAACAGAGGGATGGGTCTCGAAATTAAGTTTGGAGGCGGATCACCTTTTACAAGAAAAAAAAACAACAAATAGGTTGATTACACAGGGATGTATGATCGACTACAGTATGCATCGTATAACAGATTTCAATATTTTGGGTAGAGGGGTGCATACCTGAAGTTTCCCTTCAGCAGGCGTGCTGTAGTGCAATAAGTCTGTATAATACTTATATCAGTATTTTTTTTTTTCACCTTAAAGCCGAAATGAGAAATTTCCAAATAGTATGTTGCATACGTTGCATTACGACTTGTATGTTTTAATACGTAAGTAGCATGTTAGTTATTCCGTGCGTTAATATACCATACCGGTTTTGTGCAAACCAAATTACAAATTGTATCTAAGATTTCACCAAATGTTGAATTCTGCTAATTTGGAAAAGATGACTCATTTGTCATGCGTTTAACTTATTTTTCTTTACGTCATTGACTGATTTACATTTTAAAATGATAAAGATCGCCAAATAAAGACAACCGTGCTTTGTTTAGTTTTGGTTCAAGTCAGATCATACATTGCACCCCATTTCGTCGATTTAATTTTGGATTTAGAATTAAGCAATATAGACAACAACCCCAGCAATTTTTTCGCCATATCGAGCTAAAGGTCGTAAAAAGTCGGGAGGGTGACACACAATTCTCAGGATGCAAGAATATGTTTGAAAGTTAATTTTAAGAAGACTAAGTCGCTTAGACTAGCAATCGAGGGGTTAACAACTGGGCATTTTGAGGGACACCTGGAGGCATGAGGCACGGAGGCAAGCCGGAGGCAAGCCTCCGAGGGTACGCCGGAGGCATATTCCAAAGGGCGCAATATGTAAATATATACAGCTTGCCTGTTATTCGGTATATGTCGAACATTTCAGCACCTTCAAAAGCGATATTTAAAACTTGGAAAAAATCATTTACGGGTTTATTTGGCAAGGAAAAGAACCCCCAAGACTGAAAAAAACTGATATGTACCTAAAGAAGAAGAACGGAGGACTGCAAGCTGTTGATATCCATGCAAAAACTAGGTAACCCTACGATGGCACTGATGGTGTCACTTTTTCCTATTACACATGCAGCGTTGCCACCAGCTCAAAAATAAAATTCTTATTTTTCTTCAAAAAAAAATCTCGAAATTTCAAAAAAAAAATCCCGGCACACGGTTTTTAAGTTATACAACATAGGGTTGCACGTTGATGACGTAAAAAGCAAGGTGCGAAATTCAAAGTACCGTGAAACGGGGTCTCTAGTTGTAACTAACAACTGATTGTCAATATCCCTAGTATTATTTCGAAGTGAAAACGTTCTGGTGGATTAGTAGGATCTACGACAAATATTTTAGGCCAAAACAATTCGCCAAAGTTCCGAAAAAACGTGTCTACACATCCACGTTTCATCGCTATTTTAATTTCCCGCCGAAGAATTGACGTCACGCTTCTCAGCCATATTCAATATGGCTTGACCAGCGGTAAAAGTTGCCTTTTATCAAGTCTTCACATGTCTCTTTCCCTTTTATCATACCTGCTTTTCTGTTCAGTGGCTGTGCCAAGACACACCCTTGGATCTTGGATTATTAATTGTACTAAAAAAAAAAGGAATCTGCTGCTTTGACGCGAAAGAATCCGGAGGAAACGCTGGTCCCCTTTTCCCGAATGTACTTAGAATTCGACTTTCTTGGTGTTGAATCCAGGCCGTTGGGTATTTGAAGAGAAAACTGTAAAGCAACAGTCAGAAAAACTGTTACTACCGAGTTATTTTTAAAAAGCGCTAAGTAAAGCAACTAACTAAAAAAAATAACTCGTTTCTCAGATATTTATTGGTACGTTTCAGTAATCATCTCGATAATCACAGCTCAAATGACAACCCTAAGAAACTGGACAAATGAGCTTCAGTAAATCAAACTAAGGTCGGTTAGCACAAGTAAAAACACTAAGTCTTCTACTACTAAGTCTTCTACTGAGCATAACAAGTTTTCCGATGGTATTCATCGCTTCCGCTGCCCTATATCTCGGAATGTATTTGAGACTCATAAAATTTCATCAAGAACTCAAGGGAATGGGGCACGAGGGGCCAACGGACTTTAGCTGGAAGGACCAGTCCCGCCCTGGGTGGTCTTCTCGTCCGTAGGAGACATGGTTCAAGATTCTGTTCTGTGCCCTCATGCACGTCGGTATTAAGGTTATTTTTGGTGTTTTGTTGATGGGTTGGTTGTATTTTTTTTTTTTTTTGTTGATTAAGGTTGGTCGTAAAAAGGGCTGAAAAAAGGAAAAAAAAGAAGAAAAAAAGTGCTTATGCAATAATGGGTATAATGTGGAAGGAGGACGCCCTGTATATGGAAGAGCCAATAGTTTTTTTTTTTTGTGTTTTAAAAAATTTTAAAGATGTAATAGTAAGTCTTTTGGATGACCACCTTTAAAATTCAAATTCGTATTAGTGAAAATTGAAGGATATGAATTTTAAGAAATTGAAGAAAAAATGCCACCGGAAAAGCGTCTCCTAGAGGGGGAAGGACACCCTGGAACTGGGGGAGCGATAGATATTTGTCAAGAATAAGTTAAATGGTAGTATGCCTTCATGTCCACTAATACATTGACTGGTATAAAATAATTTTTTTTTTTTAAGTTTAGGTGATATGATAATGTATAAAGTTGTAAGATTTATATGTCTTTGTATTAAAATATCACCGAGTGGAGAGGAGGAGGGAGGGAAAAAAATAACAACTACCCCTGAAAAATGTTAAACAAAATTCCTTCTGTTGACACACAGAACATGGCGATGGTGGTGGTTATGGTCTTGAAGTCAGTTTTGGGTTTAGGTGCCATTTTTAACATGATGATTGCGATGCTGACGAGACATCAAAAAAGTGGAACCCTTTCTTCTGGATAAATGAATTCAGCTTTGTGAAGACGTCTGAGTCAAAGACATAGACAATGTTGGTGCCAATTTCCATAGAAACGAGTTCTGCTGAATGCATGATATACAGGCTGGAGTCACAGTAACCCTGGTCTACCAATGCGGCAGTTAATGTGAGATCAGTATTCAGCCGGAACCACTGGCACAGAATTCCTATGTCGTCAAGGAACGGAATCGCCATATTCTTCGTGTCAACAGAGTGGCATCTTCGCCCAGACAAGTAGCCAAACAGTATGACCCGCCCAACTAATACTCTCTTTCCCCTGCCAACCGGTCTGTAAACGCACCATTCACCGATACGCAATTCCGATTTCACACCGACCTCTGCATTGGTTTGTGGCGACTCACGTAGTCCTACTCGTCGGCCCTAGACCATCACCCGTTTTAATCGGTTACTACTCAGCTTCTCAGAGCTTTCCCTCTGAAGCCACAACAGCGTGGATTTTTTTATTGGTGTTATGGAGCCGTGAGAAGTCTTGACAAGACATGTAGTCTTGACAAGACTTCATGTTCGTCACAGGCTCACTAACCCAATTTTTCTCAACTTGGTGTTTCACACAGTGAGCAATCACTGGCAAATCTTCAAAGATGCCGTCACTTTCTGAGCCCGATTCAGTGTCAGTCGCGGAAGCCTTTTCCTGCTTATCGGACAGAGTATTTTCCTCTGAGTCATCAACTGAGTCACTGTCGTGAAGTACAGAAAGACGAACATTCAGTACTTAGTGACCGAAAGCAGAAAGTCCGTCGTCGGGTATCAAGGCTTTCATTATTCGCTGGCTTTCAATACGAGCTCGCCCTAGCTCGAGCTTGATTTCATCGTCCCCGGGTAAAGAAAAATCGGAACTGACAGAACAACACCAATGGATCTGACTCGCTTGGCTTTCGGCAAGGACAACTGTTCATTAGAATATTGAGCTTCAAAATCCGTTATACTTTCATATCGAAGAATTCGATGTAGAAGTTGGAGGAACGAAAAGTTTATTACAGTACTGTAAGTGCTGGTTTGAGACCGCATCTTCCTAAAAAAATCTGGAAACGGCTGGATATTCATGTCGGAGAGTTTGAAAAGACGTTTGAGCCCAAGCCGTTTGAATCGACGAATGAGGAGCACTAGGGAATGCATATTTATCTCTAGGCAATGGTAAAGGTTTGTGGTAATAAAATTCTCGTTCAAAGCATAATGTCCACTTTTTAGGACCCAGGATCTCCAATGTCAAACGCAGTAAACAACACGACCAAGTAAAGATAACCTCTCAAGAGGAGAAAGTTTGACGTCGTAAAAAACACGGCGTACGTTTTCCATAACCCAAAGATAAAACCGTGTTCCTTCGCTTCCAGGAACACGCTGTTTCTGGTGTGCCGGTGGCACGGTGGCACGTGCCTCCATGCCGGAGGCACGGAGGCATAGCCGGAGGCACGAAGGAAGGGACACCTGCGACGGTCAGTTATTAGCCCCTCGATAGCAATAAATTAGGGCAAAGATATGATGTTAGGTAACAAGAAAATCGATCAAGTGGATAACTTCGTTACTTGGGTAGTATTATTATTTAAAGGGCTGGATCCAGTAAAGATGTAAAAAGTAGAATAGTCGAGGAACAGGGCATTTTTTAACATCCTGAAAGAAAAGTTTAGAAAAATAGGAAAATAGGTCTGCAAACTATCGGAAGCCACAGGAATGACGATAGTATGGCTCTTAAGCGTGGGCGCTTCAAAAGGCTAAGGAGTATTTGCTAAATGTCTTTCCAGGGGAAATGTCTAAAAACAATTTTACGTACCTGTTCGACTGACCGTAATTCAACAGTAAGTTGAACGGAAAACGTGGTTCAAGCCTTCTTTATATTGTTATAATGAAAGAAAGGTTAAGATGACTAGGCTACGTTATATAATTAAATAAAAAAACAAGTTTTTTTTAACTGAAAGCAAGGAGCGACATTAAAACTTAAAACAAACAGACATTATTCAGTATATGAAAGGGGCTTTCCCCTCCTCAACGCCTTGCTCTTTACGCTAAAGTTTGACTCTGTCTCACAACTTTAATTTTAAAACAATAAAAACTTTAGCGTAAAGAGCGAGGCGTTGAGGAGGGGAAAGCCCCTTTCGTATACGGAATAATTTCTGCTAGTTTTATATGTTAATGTCGCTCCTTACTTTCAGTTAAAAAAAACTTGTTTTTTTTATTTAATTTTTGAACGTTTTTGAATAAATGCAGGTTTTGATCTTGGCTCACAGTACATGAATAATTAAAACAAAATTTTCATATTAATTTACTTTTATTTGTTTAAATGGCTTTCTCGAAACTTGTCTCATTTTATTTACGAACGTTTTTATTAGTAATAAATATGCGTAACTTACGAATTAACTTACGTAACGAACTTCTATATTCATATATTTTTAATACGTATATTAGGGGGTTCGCCCCCTAGTCAATACCTTGCTCTTTAAGCGAAAGTTCAAATTTTGATCCAATTCTTTAAAAATGACCGCTTAATCACAAAGGCCGTTAATTAGAATAAATAGCTCTTATGAAAGTACTAAAAAATCTCTGGCTTAAAGAGTGAGGTATTGACTAGGGGTGAACCCAATCATATATGTAATATTTTCTGTTTGTTTAAACTTTTGATGTTGCTGCTTTTGCAGTTGAAAAACTTATTTTTTTATATTTAATTTCTGATCTTTTTTTAAATAATGCGGGGAAGTCCGCCGTCCCCTTCATAGCAATGTCCCTTCCCCCTTGAAAACTTCCTTCATGGGAAGATCCTCCTACATAACCCTCGACTCCAGGCACGTACGCAGGAAATTGTTTTTTTTTGGGGGGGGGGGGAATTTGTTTCGGGGGGGGGGGGGCAAATCTTTCCAACCCATTATTCTGTGAGAAAAGTCAGAAAAATATGGGAAAATAAAAAAATCGTGAGATTTCGGGGGGGGGGGGGGGGTTGAGCCCGGGGGCCCCCCTCCCTGCGTACGTCCCTGCCCGACCTCACTACCAAGTCAATACCCCCCCCCCTCACTACCAGGAAAAATATCCCCTGAAAACGTCTGTACTGTATACTTCCCAATAACCAATACTATGATTATGTTAACATTGGGTAAAGTTCATAACTTTCAGCCCTCCTCCCGGGAACTTCAGGGGATTAAGTCATTCTAAAAGACATACTTTTAATATGTTCGAACATGCTGAATAAAATGGCTATCTACAAATTTTGATCAGGTGACTTTGGGAAAACAATGAGCGTGGGAGGGGGCGTAGTTGCCCTCCATTTTTTTTGGTCACTTAAAAAGGGCACTAGAACTTTTAATTTCCATTCCAATGAGCCCTCCCACGATATTCTAGGACCACTGGGTCGATACGATCACCCCTGGAAAAAAAAAAAAAATAAACACGCATCCGTGATCTTTCTTCTGGCAAAAAATGTAAAATTCCACATTTTTGTAGATGGGAGGTTGAAACCTCCACATTAGGGTTCTCTAATACGCGCAATATGATGGTGTGATTTTCATTAAGGTTCTATAACTTTAAAGGGGTCTTTCCCCCTTTTTTCGAAAATCAGCCAAATTTCCTCAGGCACGTAACTTTTGATAGGTATGATTAAACTTGATGAAACTTATATATTTGAAATCAGCATTAACATCCAATTCTTTTGATGTATCTATTTGTATCAAAATAACCGTTTTCTAGAGTTTCGATTACCATTGAGCTGGGTCCCAATAACCAATACTTGATGTTAATATTGGGTAAAGGTCATAACTTTCAGCCCTCCTCCTACGGGATTCAAGGGATTAAGTCAACCTAAAGACATATTTATAATATTTTCGACCATGCTGAACAAAATGGCTATCTCAAAATTTTGACCAGGTGACTTTGGGAAAACAATGAGCGTGGGAGTTCCAATGTGGAAGTTGGAAGTTCCAGTTAATTTCCGTTCCAATGAGCCCTCGCACGATATTCTAGGACCACTGGGTCGATACGATCACCCCTGGGGAAAATAAAAAAAAACAAAAACAAAAAACAAATAAACACGCATCCGTGATCTTTCTTATGGCAAAAAATGCAAAATTCCACATTTTTGTAGATAAGAGCTTGAAACCTCTACAGTAGGGTTCTCTGATACGCTGAATATGATGGTGTGACTTTCATTAAGTTTCTATAACTTTTAGGGGGTCTGTCCCTCTTTTTTCGAAAATCAGCAAAATTTTCTCAGGCGCGTAACTTTTGACGGTTATATATGAACGTGATTAAACTTATATATTTGAAATCAAAATGAAAATCTGACTCCTAAGATGTATTTACTGGTACCAAAATTTCTTTTTTTAGAGTTTTGGTTACCATTGAGCCGAGTCGCTCCTTACTTAGAGTTCGTTACCACGAACTGTTTGATTTTAATCGTTAATCAGAGAATTCTCACAGATCTTTGAGATTAAAGATTCTCAAAGATACTTTTTGGCCATCCATCTGAGGCAGGGGTGAATTTCCAGCATTGGGGGGGGGGGGTCAAGAGGGGTCCATATCCGGATAGTCAAGGGGCATGGGATATATAATATCCCCCCACATTATGGGGGGAGGCAAATGCCCCCCTTACCCCCACCCAAATGATACTCGTCTGAGGCCAAACAACAAGGAGGTCTTCCGTGAATGGGGTGGGAAGAGGTCATTACGGAGGATTTAAAGCAAACTGGAACTTCATGGGAGGGTAAAGAGTGAAGCTTTGAACAGATTGAAGAGGAGGAGGTGCGTGCGCAGCTGTGTTGGCCTCAGGCACTTTGTCGCTGCAGTGAGTTTCTAGTAGTAGTAGGGTACTGATATGATATACCCCCGACTTAATATTCTTCTATTATGTTTCTCTTACGCTCAATCCTGATGAAATGTACCTAATTATGATAAAAATATAATACTTTAGAAACAAATTTGGGCTATATATTTCCACATTAGGGGGATGGCGGTAAAGTATAGCGGGTCTGCATGCCTAATGTGTTTGGTACAATTATTTGGATACTATGTAGTAAGAATTATTTTCTAACTTCACACTGTCCAAATACTTTACCCCCCCCCCCCCAACGTGCAAATATTTAGCCCAAATTACATATTTTTTATCTATTCTGTCACTTCTCTTTGTCTTTTATTACGCTAAGCTGAAGGAAACTAACGAAAAGAAAAAGGTTCTATAATATGTCAATGAATGAACAACTGGAGCGGTTGGGGTTTATCATATAAGTACCGGTAGTAGTAGTAGTGGTAGTAGTGGTAGTAGTAGTAGTAGTAGTAGTAGTAAATGTAGTAGTAGTAGTAGCAGAAGTAATAGTCGTAGTCGTCGCATTGGTAGTAGTAGTAGCAGTAGTAGTAGTAGTAGTAGGAGTAGTAGTAAATGTGTCCATAGAGATGGTATTATCATTTTCTTTATTTTTGCTTAATGTCATCATGACATGATCGCGAAGGATGATAGTCGACATGTGTTATTAATTTGTATTTGGAAATGATTATACCCCTCATTTGGAACATTGACATTTTCTCTTTTGCGTTTTTTCCTTCTTTTCTTTCTTTCTTTTACAATGAACAAGCTTTTGCTTGAAAAAAAACTCGCTTTAAATTCCTTTCTATTTCCCTCCTTTCCCATTAATTAGAAAATATGAGAAAAAGTTGAACAGACCTTCTCAATCAAATGTTTTCTACTCATCACAGAAATGTTTATCGATTACCAGGCCTAACAAACCTTAAATATTTTGTTTCCCTACTTTTAATTCGGGATGGATTACATTTTAGCGTGACTTTTTTCAAATTCCATATTCTGTTTTTGTGTTCCATTCTTCGCCGCTTGAGGCAATTTCATTTCATTTCCTCAAGCAAAAAAAGGCAATTGAGTACTTTTTAATTATTCATCAAGGCAAGTTATTGACGACCACAGCGCATTCAGTCTCCTAATTAAGACTTCGCTCTCTGTGTAAATGAGTCTTCGCTGGAAAGCTTTCCAGTGTTTTCTAGTCGCTAACGGAGCCTTTCCAGAAACAGTTATGAAAAATAGTTTAAGGAATGATGGATTAACAATATTTTCCAGGTACTCACTAGCTCGCCTAGGGGCATCTAAAGAGGAATCTTATTGCCAGTCATGTAGCGTAAAAGAATAATATTTACTTTCTAAAATTCAAATTAAGAGCTTTCCTTGTATATTTTTCAAAGGAAAATTGATTTCAAATTTTAACGATTTAAAGCTGATATTGATTACGAATTTGTCTCTTTTTCTTTTAGTTTCTAGCGTCAAAGCTATTTTCTGATTGAAACTAGGCATTGTAACAAAAATTTCTCTTAGAAATCGTCGCTGTTCTGCCTAAAGATCGCAGCTGACAGTTTCGCAGTTCTGATATAATTGCCAAAACAGTTTACCAACCTGTTCTCAGAGAGAGAATCAGCAGGGTAATATAGATAAGGAACATAAAAATTCCATTGAATATACATTGCCCGCCCGATATTTTCTTCCAAAACAGCATAGTAAACGTTTTTTGGTAACTATCTCAGAAGTATGAAAATGTCAGACATGACTTTTGGCATGACAGTGTTGTAAAAGGATTAAAATCTAGACATAACAAAACATATTTGGGCCGCTGCCAATTTCTAGAACTTAGCCTGACTAGCTTCGCACTAAAATATATTTGATCTAATTATCTCTGTTGTTCATACAGACAGCTTAAATAGCTCAAACAGATGAGCCAGGACAACCAATTTCTATCTTATTTTTCCAACAACACAATAAAACAAAATTATAATTCAGTCAAAAGGACTATATATCACAAAACTTGCAAAAAAATAGAAAACAAATAACTTGGACAGTTTAAAAAACCCACAAAGTCTTTTTTTCAAGCAGGGATTAAAAGCCTTAAGACTGAAGCACACAAATGAACGACTAGCTTATTATCAAAAAACGCGAATCATCTGCGCAGAAAGGCTGCATGTGTTTTCATGTGGCTTTATGTGGCTGCATTATTGCTTACCAATATTTTTTCATGAGGGTTTACTGTAATTCAAAGTCGGTCAACACTCAGATTTAAGGCTTTATTTTCTTACAGTTGTATATGTGTTTGGATATTTCATGCTTATTTCTTCAGTAGACTGTGATTCCCTTTTTCTAGAACACTGATGCTTGTTCTTACATTACTAGGATTTTTTCTCAAGTAGCTTCCATTTACTGTTGTAAGAAACTTGGATCAGGCTTACGATTGACCATGCTTATATATTTTTCAGAGCCACTAAGGACTCATATAGCTCAACTAAAGCTTCTGTAAAATCATGTCATAAGATCGTCAATGCTCTGCTGCATTTCAACCATGCTCATGGGAAATATGCTCTTCTATGGCAGATAGCTCAGTGTACATGACATTACAGAGCCTCAAGCTTCTTTTGAGAATATTCCCGAAATAATCCTCGCTAAAGTCAAGACTACGACTGTAGCTCGTCGTAATTTTACTCTCACTTATGTCCTTGAAAATGAGGCTTATAATCAAAAAGCTTCACCTGTTGTTCAATTGACACATGGGACAAACTTACAGTAAAATTAAATTTTAGGAGCCCTTCTTTAAACTAATTTAAAAAAAATTATCTCTCTTTGTAAATGATAACTGTCTCGACAGAGTGTCTATCATCAATATGCACGGAAAAGGTGAGATATAGGTTATTATTACTGGCGATTTTTAACTGACATCTTCATTGAAAACATCTGGTTCCTCCAGTCTCTTACAACTCCTTTTAGAAGGAAATGCCTTATAGCGAATATGAGCTCAGACTTGGCTCCTTATAATAGGATTCAAACCTGAGCGATCGAGTCACTTGATGGTCTCTGAATGTCAACGAGTCACGGATGGTCACTAGGTAATTGATTTAATTACTCAATGAGCTCAAGTGTTGGGTTGAACGTACTCACGAGGCAGGCATGAATACATCAGCGGAAGGTGGGATGATCTAACCTCCCAAAAACTTCAAGGTGTTCTAAGCTCTTTTTCATATTTTCCCGTATGTTTAACATAACTCACCTGTTTCTCGCGTTTCTATTCCTTTTACTTTTTTTAGTTGAACCTGCCTGTTTTGAAACTTTCATGAAGATTTTTTTTAAAGCTGTATTTTTCAGTTTTATACCTGGTCTCTTCTTTAAAACGATGCAAAATATCACAAATCACATTGATCAACTTCGACCGAAACTGATAAACCTCATTGACGGTGTTAAAGTAACTATATGGATGTGAATCCTTGAGTCTGTCTAAAGCTGTAGAGAAAAGGTTGGTCGGATATAAGAGCAATTGCCAGCGAGGAATTCTTGCAACTATCTAGACTAATTAAGTACCTAACACCCAGATCAGGTCTTTCACTACGATAATCGACGAAGTCAGACTAAGAAGGTAGGGGTACTGGCGCCACGAGATTTAAATAAGACAAGGAAGGTTTTCATACGACTGTTGGTGCTGGACATCTCCAGGCCTCTGGAAGGGGGGTTGACAAGGGACCACGATTAGTTTTTCCCTAGAAGCCAAGGCAATAGGCTGAATCCGTCAAGCTGTAGGTTTTAGCTCAGGGTCGTCCGACATGGAGTTCAACTCTTGCTGCCCTATACGCCACTAGCTGTCGGAGGAATTAAGTCGAAGTAAGCAAGTAAATAAATTAAAAATTATACGTCTTTGGGTTATATTTCAAAGCTTATAGATCGTCTTTTCGCGCAGCTTCTATAAACTATACTATGATGCAATAGCGGATGTAAAGACCCAAGAGCTATGAAAATGCTGCGTGAACGATTATAGTATTAAACTTCAAACAACTATGGAATACATGCAACGTCTTTTTCAGGGCATTCAAAAGAGATCAGCGCTTTCCATTTTTAAGGAATAATGTAAAGGTCTTTCAGAAATTTTATGGACAAGAAGTTGCCTGGATCCTAGCACCACTTGAATAAAATATCATATTTTTACAAAACTATTACAAATTCAACTAAAAAAATAGTGACTATACTTCAAACATTTTGGGGTTTTTACTCCAAAAATTAGTGATTTTGTAATGAAAGTTAGTAATTATAATGTAAAAATTTGTAATTTTGCTATGAAACATAGCAATTTAACTACAGGAGTAAATAATTTTACTCTAAAAACTAGTTAAGTTACTATCAAAATTAATAAAATGTTTTAAAGTAAGTAATTTTACCTCGGGAATTGGCAATTTTACGTAAAAAGGTTTTCTATTTTTCTAAGTTTATTTTGGTATTACTGACTAAACTTCTAGTACATCTATTAGATTATGATTGTTCTAAAATAATTTCAGACTAGTATACTTTACTAAAGTTGTAGTAACTTTAAAGATTGTTATCAGAATTACAAAATCCATAGGCTCCAACGTGACTTTAATTGTTTGCAATATAATTCCTAAAACAAAAATACCTCTATTGCTCTGTCGTTTGGATGATGACTGTTCTTTTGCTCCAGACACCTCTAGCTTTTCTTCAGCATGAATTGAATTAAGATTCACTATTCTTCATCAATTTATCCTCTTCAAGCTGGTTGTCCTCATCGTAATCCTCTGGTAATCCTGAGGCTGGAGCCTTAGCGTTGGCTGACCGTCTCAAAGACAAAGGGCAAATTCTCGCATGGGACTAGCCATCATCCAAAGCTGTCGAGATTTTGTAGTTTGACAGTGAATTTTGACAGAAAAGACAGTAAATTTTTATTTCCCTTTTGTCAGCGAACTCATCAATCAAACTAGGTGGCACCACAGGGAACTCCCAAACCGGTCAAGGATATCTGATTTCTAGAGTTTTTCGAGCAGGTATTCTAGAACATTTTTAGGGACTGCCCTTTCTTGAACTTTCAAAAGAACATTCTGCTCTGCTTAATCGAAAGAATAGAATTCCCACTTTCTGGTTATGTAAGTTTCATTAAAACTTAGTATCTCTATCTCCGGCACAAAACGGGGGAAGTCCAACGGTTTTTCTAAGATTTCCGGTAAATTAGGTATCGGCTTTTGGTTTTCTGTTGTTTATTTGGAAATCTGATCCAAGTTCTAAAAGCTATTTAAAAGACCATCCCGTTAATTCTACACTGTTTGGCAAAACGATGTATTCAGGGAGGTACCGTATTTGACCCCCCCCCCGCCACCAATTTTTTTCTGACTCGTAAAAGAGTAACAACAATGCATATAAACGAATCTCTAATGCGCTTTGTAATTTTTTTTTATGTAGCCCCCCTTAAATAGAAATGACCCTCCCCCTGAACAAAAATCGTAAAAATATCAGAACAGGAACGGTTTTTATCTGCAACCGGGGGGTCTTTCCTTTGAACGGCTCTACCGTTAATGACGATGATACACCACTACCATTGGCATTTTGTTTACTTAATCCTTTAATGTATAAAACGGTTGAGAGTGATTTGATGTCAAAAACTTCAGAGAATTCATTTTAGATTGTGTCTGATCGTACTAGCCAGCCTTTTAATAAATCTGCCGGCCTATTTTGCGCCATCACTGTAACGATTTTTGATACACATGAAAGTTTTACTTCCCCGTGCTTGAAATCACGGAATCTCTTTCAAATTGGAGCTTTTAGTTATAAAATTTGATCTAATACGCCTTTCTTATTATTTTGATTTCGACACATTAAATTAATCATCTTAAACGGGGTAAGGAAATTGAAAAGGAAATTCGAAGCAAGGAAACAAATTTCGAGGAATACTGCAGATTATGAAATAATCTTTAATTACTTGAATTCAGAGTTGATGAAAGTGTTTTCTTAGAAAAATAAAATATAGCAGGATATTATGAAAACTACATTAAATTGCATAGAAACAAATGCATCGCTTGAGGTCAAGGATAGACAATATTCCCCTAATAACCTCACAGCCTCGCAATCAAAATCTTCAAAAGTATCCAAAGTGTAAGTTCTGGCCGAAACCGGTAAGTCCCTCTCCACTCCCTACTAGGCAGCTGGCTACCCGCCACCAAGGAAATACCCCCATGTACAAAACATAACGAGGAATTCGCTGAAGATAGTAAATAAAATATGTGTATACAACCTAAACGAATATGTCTGCTATATAACTTATGGGTCTTCAGCGTAATATAATGTAACCCATAAATAAAGTATTTTCTAAAGTTCGTCTATAAGGTAACGATAAAACTAAACGAAACATAATTGTTTTTTTATTTTTTTTTTATTTTACATTATATTTCGCTGAAGACGCCTATTGTTCATATAGCTGAAATATTTGCTTAGTTTACCTTTTTTTATTTTATTCACTGTCTTCAGAAAATTCGTTATTATCGTCTTGCCTTTTGCATGATGGGGAAACAGCGGGGTCTTGATCATTATCCCCCCACCCTTCTACGTTACTGAGTAGAATACTGACTACAACGATTTTAGGCTTTAAGCTCCTAAGACTTTTAAAGCGGAAAATATGGGAGGCTACTCGTATAACTAATTCCTAGCACACAAAATATATTTTTTTCCGTTTTGACTTGTCAAACAGGAACAGCTAACTATTCATTTCTGCTCCTAGGTTTTTGTGCCCCAACCCTTAACCCTTTGAAAAATATCTCGTTTGGGTTAGCATCAAGGAAGAAAGCCTCATTTTTTGGTATTTCCATTGAAAAACTCCGACAAATTTGCCCATCCTAGGTATTAAAAATATATTTGGCCCTACCCTAGATTTTTGTAAATTGACGTCACTGCACACATTAAGATTGGAGACAAGAAGAAGGTAAAATAAAAAATAAAAAAACAACGAAATAGTGTCTAAGACGGGCTATCACCTTGCACTACCAAAAAAAAAAAAAAAAAAAAAAAAAAAAAAAAAAACTAAGTAAGCCCTTCTACTAAGGTATTGGAACATAAAGTAAATAACCTACAAATAGATAAATAGATTCACAAAAGAACAGCAATATGCCAAATGAAAATTTATGACATTTTTTGAATTAGCTAATACAATGTTGCTTTATATTATCAAATAAACATGGTTTTATATATGTACTTTTTCTTAGAAGATATTTTGTCTATAGATGGCTTTCCTTATGCTAGACCTACCCCAAATTGTAATTCTGAGGCTGAACCTCTTTCACATATACAAAGGTGTCAGGAGTCAGACACACCATTCCAAAAAGAAGTTAGTCCTTTTAAGCCTATACTTGTAATCACACACTTAGGCAAGACAGAAGGTGTTTTTTAGTAATGCCCTGTTCAAAAGACCAAGACTAAAATAAAAAAGAAGTAAATATACTTCCTCCAGAAATTTATGTAGCTTATAGTTAGGTGTGGTTCGACTTTAGGATAAGGAATAAGACTGTGCAGTGGCAGATCCAGGGGGCGAGGGGTGCCCCCTTGACGTAGAGTAAAGTAGGGTAGTTTACTTAATTAACGCAACCTTGCGTTAATTAAACTTGCTCCTAACGCAAGTTTATCGGATCAACCTAATTTGCGCCCCCCCCCTAAGGAAATCCTGGATACGCCCCTGAGGCTGTGTGCAGTTAAAAGGATTTTTTTTTCGAGGTTTTTCAGGAGGGGGAGAAGGAAAACTGATGATTATGCATAATAGTAATAAATTACACCACTTTGAAATTGTTAATAGGAAGTACTCATTAAAGTCAAAATGTCTTGATTTTAAACAGATCCATTCTCAAAAAGATGAATACACAAGGGCTTAGGTCTCAAATTAAGGGTTTTTTCCGTCTAATGTTTTCTAATGGGCTTATTGCCAGTGACAGATGATGCTTCAATACTTTGCGTTCCGAGTCTACCCAAAAGTTCCTATCCATTTGATAAAAATTTATAATTTTGCAAGTATCTGAACAACGTGTTTGTGTTGGTTTATATAGTTTTTAATATTGATTTATCTAGTAAAAGAGAAATTCGTAAGTCATTGTGACGGCTTTTAACAAGTTCAAGCCTCTAATAGAGGTAAATCTTAGGGTATTATCTATTAAACTTCTTTTTAAGGATTACAATCGTTAAAAACGATGGTCAAATCTGGGATTACCCGTCTTGAAAAATCCTGGATAATCATCACGACCGATTACAAATTACCGTCGTCTCTGGTCCAACAAACCATAAGAATAAAAATGTCCTGGTAATAGTCCTTTGAAAAAATTTCTAAGTCTATTCCTAGCTTTAAATGTGAAATTTTAATTTAATAATAAGACTGTTTCATTTAGTTCCTTTTTCATAATTAATTAGACGACTGGTTTCAATAGAATTATGACTGTTAGCCAGGTGAAGAAAGAACTAATGGGAAAAAAAATATAGTTTAACAAGGAACTAAGGGATATCTGAAATAAGAAATACAGTCGGTGTAATAAAGAAAGTATAGAAAGATGTAGGGCAAAAGCACCGTAAAATTGACTTGCAACTTCAGTCTTTTTGTGGTTTGGAAGTCAACGTTCCTTACCACTGTTTAGCTCCTAGTTATCCTCCAGGAACGTTGCTTCACAAAGGTTTAACTGGCAAGATCAAACTGACAAGGTATAACTGAATAAAAAACTTTTAAACGCTTTTAAACGTGCAGGTTAGAGCATGTGTCAGGGGTTCATGTCCCCCTCCTCTGTAAAAAGAACTTACATTATATATAAAGCTTACCTAAACGTCACTATTCAACTTACTTCGTTAAAATCTAAGCGCAAAACCATCCCCAGGGGGCCTCAAGGCTGAATACTTAGAGTCCCAGGGTGGGTAGGAGCTGGTCAATACCTCTTTCCAAAGAAATTTCGTTCAAGAAAGAAACTATGTGGATGTAGTAAATAAGTTACTAATCAATAGAGGTGAGATCACTTTTCAAAATCACCATCTTTGGAAAAACAAATATCTCTTTGAATATTTTAGAGAAAAGATTAAAAGTCTACTTCACAAGAACAATGAAGGACATTCTTTTATTCAGAAAACCGCGAAATTATCAAAATTATTTAGAATTATGTGTTAGATAAGACATCAACAGATTATCTTAAGCCATTGTAGAGATAGAGTTTCTCTTCTTCTTTGTCAAAAATCGTACGCGAGATATGAATTACAACTCAAAAGCCGAACCCAGAAATAAAAAACAAAAAAAATGTAAGTTACACCTTCTCACACCTTAGTATTGGGCCATGATTACTTTAAACGCGCCCATATGCCCTACTCCTTTCTTCCAATTGTTTATCGGCGCATCCCTCTTTTGGCAACCAGGTGCCGCAATTTTGTTTTCTTGGCAAGAGTCCTGGATGTTTCAGTATGATTAATTGGAATGTGGTGGGGATAATAGAAAACTAGTAATAATAAGGAAAATAAACGAGGGGAATGGAGCTCCTAGTCCCTCATACCTGTGCAATGCAGTCAGCTGGAAAGATCTCTACCGGAGCCCTCTGACGTCACTGCATCCATAGGAAAATCAACATGGGATTTTAAACGTATCCATAGGATACTAGCATTGGATTTTAAACGCATCCATAGGGTATTTTACATGGGATTTTAAACGCATCCATAGGAAAACTAACATGAGATTTTAAACGCATCGAGAGATAAATTAACATGGGATTTCAACCGCAGCCCTGTTTCCAGGTGCTAGATTTCCCAGGTGGTAGACTTCCCCATGATGTTTGTCTATTAAAAACCTCAGGCGACCATTATGGAACATGTCTAATATTTCCCCTTAGCAATCACCATTTTTTTAGCACATTAGATAAGTGGAGCTACCCATCTCTAAAGCCGTCACATCTGTGCAACGAGGTCACCAGTTCTATTAAAGGGAACAGAATAGGCAAGACTCCCATGACACACTTCTCTGGACTCCAATAACGTCACAACACAACCCGTTTCCAACGGTCAGGTGTAATATGCTTGACACAATTTTATGTGGCCTTGAGACAGGAGTCCACGGGTGAATCTCCGCTTATAAAGTAACGACAGCACACACGTTATTTAATGACAGTGCAAACATCACTGTCACGCATTACCTCTTCGATATTTTCATTTTTTGCCTGAAACATACAAAGCATTTTTCTTTCTTTAACTTAATGGCGGCAATAGCTTTATGTAAGGCCAGCACATCTTACGCAATGTCGGCATGCATCACTGCTAGATAATACCCTTTTTGGCATATTGTTTTTCACTCGAAACGTTAGAGGATTTTTTATTTCCTAAGTTGTGTCTTTTTTTCTTTAGTTCTTGACCCCGCCAGGACTCGAAAGGTCAATTTTCTTCTAGCAGATTTGTGCCCAAACTAAGAGAGCCAACAAGTTTTTCGAAATACCCTGTGCAACTCATTATATTCCAAAAAATACCTATTGCGCGACACTTGAAATTCCCCATTTTTTGCACACGCTAGAACGGTGTGTTACTGCCCAAATTTGACAGGCTCGCGGAGACAATTACTCACAAGATATTAATAGCGATACAGACTAAAGGGTGCTTAAATTGTAAAATCACATTAATCGTCCTAAGCCATACATCTTGAAAACATAGAGCATGTAAATAAAAGTTTTAATTCGTAAAACCCAACTTACGTAAATATTGAAAACATAGAAAAAAGTAGTTAAAAACACGACAAAAAAACAAAACGTGAAAAGAGGCTTATCATAATATATGCAAAAGAACCATGTATTATAGAAAAAAACATCCTAGCACGCAATACCAGGGGGATATCGCTGATATTAGATGCAAATTTATACCCTATTAAGAACTTCTGAGGAAAATACCCCGTTTTCTTTTAGCTAAACTTATGAATATTTAACAATATCCTGACCGTATTCGGCTACCCCCCCCCCCCTAATAATCATTTTGAGAGGGCGAGCTTATATTAGTGGTACATTTAAACCATATTAAGAGGTATTTTTGAAGGACTTTTAACGAAACGCATCGTTTCTTAGAAGGGAATGTTAGATTTCAGTCCCCCTATACCGAAAAATTCAATTAATACCTCATGTCTTATCTTTAAGCCCTAGAGTGTACTAGTCCAAAGCAACACATGCAACAGTGCCATACTATTACTGCTCTGTGGCACCCCACTGACATTGCCCCATCTCCCCCAAGACATCCTTCAGGCATTTCTTGTTAAAAATTATACTTGAACCATTGATTCCTGGCTTTCACAAGCCAGGCCCATCATAATAGCTTCCAAAACATTCCACACCGCTGTGACATTACATACCAAACTCCGCCCCCCTCCGTCATACACAAGGCACCATTCCCCCACTCCCTAAGACATCTCCAACTTTTTCGCTCCGAAAATAAGCTAGTGAACCTAAATTAAACAGGGTTTTTTTGCTGAACACCGAGAAGTCACCCATTTCTTTGCTAGAGAGTGATATTCCAGGCAATTCAGCCCAGAATGTCAAAATATTACTGCTCCTTGGCATCTCCTCTGACATCGCTCCATCCCCCAAGACATCTTTCAGTATTTATTGTTAAAAATTATACTTCAACCCTCTGATTCAAATTTTCGCAATACTAAGCCTATCATAACAGCCTCCAAAACACTCCACGCCATCACACCTTTACAAGCCATCCTTCCTGCCATTCACGTGGCACCACCCCTCAGCCCTCTAGGATGTTTTTAACCATTTCACTCTGAAAACAAGCTAGTGAATCTCAAACATTATATTTTTGAACATCGAGAAGTCGTCATTTTGCTGCTAGAGAGAGATACTCCAAGCAATCCATGCAACATTGGCACACTATCGCTGCTCTTTGACACTCTTCTGATATTGCCTCATCTCCTCCGAGACAAGTTTTCAGTAATTTCTTGTTAAAAATTATACTTCAATCCTCTGATTCAAGTTTTTGCAATCCTAAACCTATCATAATAGCCTCCAAAACACTCCAAACCACCATGCCATTACATACCAGCCCTGCATCTTCCTCTGTCATCTACAAGGCACCATCCCACCACCCCCTATGAAATTTTCAACCTTTTTGCTCCGAAAATAAGCTAGTGAATCTAAATTAAACGGTGGTTTTTACTTGAACACCGAGAAGTCTGTCATTTCTTTGCTAGAGAGTGATAGTCCAAGAAATTCACACCAAAATCACATTACTTGATTGCCCCCCCCCCTGAAATCACGTCATCATTATAAAGAAATTTTTAGTCATTTCATAATAAAGATCATACATTTAAATTCCGTGATTCAAGTTTTTGCAACCCAAGTCTATAATGATACCCAACAAAACACTCAACGCCAGCAGCCCCCCCCCCCCTCCATCTTCCACACTGGCACCAGCCCTCAACAGCTTTAGAGCATTTGCAACCCTTTATCACCGAAAAAAGCTAGTGAATCTCATTAAACAGTGTTTTTTTTTACTCGAACACCGAGAAGTCGCCCATTTCTTTGCTAGAGTGTGATACTCCAAGCATTTAACCCTACAGTGGCACACTATTACTGCACCGTAACATCCCCTCTGACATCGTCCCACCCACCCCCCAAGACAATTTTCAGGCATTTCTTGTTAAAAATTATGCTTAAAATCCCGCGATTCAAGTTTTGGCAAGTCAAGCCCATGTTTGTAACCGTGCAACTGAGCCAGTTTAACTGAACCCTAATTCAACAGAGCCCCCAATTTTTGCATAACTTCCTTTTGTCTCAACCCTCACGCAGCCCAGGGTGGGCATTTTATCAGCAAAATATCAAAACGTGCAAAGGAGAAATTCTGTTACGAGAAATTATTGTTCCCACCCACCCCTGGAAGGTTCAAGTTCAATGGGTTTATTAACAAATGAAAATAATAAATCACACGTAATCAAAATACTCAGTCCATTCCTGGACGCCGAGAACCAGGGATTCCAGGTGTTCTAATATTTCTTCAGTATTGGCAAGATTCCTACCCATTTTTGGCACATTGTCTTTCATCAAGTAACAATTTTTTCATCAGTGATAACAAGTTTTCTGTTACAAGTAGCCAGTTTTCCTTCAAATAGCAATTTTTTCTTAGAAGTATCAATTTTTTGTTTATGATAACATATTTTCTGTAGGAAGTAGCAAGTTTTTCTTAACATTAACAAATTTTCTCTTCGAAGTAACAACTTTTTCCTTAGTACTAACAAACATTTAATTAATACTATCAAATTTCTTTTGGAAATAACAGGTTTAATAGTAAAACAATTTCTCTAATAGTAGCAAATTCTCCGTCAAAGAGGAAATATTTCTCTTAGAACTACCAATTTTCTCTACGTTTAAGCTGGGTTCATTTAACTTAGGTTAACATGAGTGGTCATGTTAACCTAAGTTAAATGAACCTAACTTAAATGTGAAGAAAATTGATATTTCTAAGACAAAATTCTCATCTTTGACGAAAAACAGGGTGCTATTAGAATTTTTTTACTATTAATAAGAAACCTGTTATTTCCAAAAGAAATTTGATTTATTAAGTAAATGTTTTTAGTATTAAGGAAAAAGCTGTTATTTTGAAGAGAAAATTTGTTAGTGCGAAGAAAAACTTGCTACTTTTGACAGAAAACTTCTTATCATAAACAAATAATTTATAATTCTAAGGAAAATATTTTATTTTTGACGGAAAACTTTCTACTTCTAACAGAAAACTTGGTATCACTGATGGAAAAATTGTTACTTCTAGGAGAAATTACTTATCTTTGAGGAAAAACTTGATGCTCTTTGACAGAATTTGCTACTATTAAGAAAAAACCTGTTACTTCTAAGAGAAATATGATAGAGTTAAGTAAACGTTTGTTAGTATTAAGTAAAAAGTTGATACTTTGAAGAGAAAAATTTTTAGGGTTAAGAAAAACTTGCTACATCTAATAGAAAACTTGTTACTATAAACAGAAAGAAATTGTTAATTCTAAGAGAAATTTGTTATCTTTGACGGAAAACTTGCTGCTATTAGAAATTTTTTTTTTACTATTATGGAAAACCTGTCAGTTCCGAGAGAAATTTGATAGTATTAAGTAAAAGATAGTAATTAAGGAAAAAATTTGTTACCTCAAAGAGAAAAATTTGCTAGTGTTAAGAAAAAACTTGCTTGTTCTAAGAGACAACTTGTTAAACAAAAAAAATGTTACTTCTAAGAGAAATCTGTTATCTTTGACGGAAAACTTGCTGCTATTAGAAAAAAATTGTTACTATTAAGAAAAAGGTGTTACTATCAAGAAAAATTTGATAGAATAAAGAAAAAGTTTGTTAGTATTAAGGAAAAAAGTTATTATTTTGAAGAGAAAATTTGTTAGTGTTAAGAAAAAACTTGGTACTTCTAACAGAAAACTTGTTATCATAAACAAAAATCGGTTACTTCTAAGAGAAATTTATTATCTTTGACGTAAAATTTGCTGCTATTAGAAATAAAAATGTTACTATTAAGAACTAGCTGTTACATCCAATAGACATTTGGTAGTGTTGACTAAAAGTGTGTTATTACTAAGGAAAAAAGTTATTACCTCGAACAGAAAATTTGTTAGTGTTAAGAAAAACTTAGTACTTCTGACAGAAAACTTGTTATCATAAAAAAAAAATTGTTACTTCTATGAGAAATTTGTTATCTTTGACGGAAAACTTGCTGCTATTAGAAACAAATTGTTACTATAAAGAAAAACCTGTTACTTCCAAGAGAAATTTTATAATATTAAGTTAAGTTTGTTAGTATTAAAGAAAAAATTTGTTACTTCAAAGAGCAAATTTCTTAGCGTTAAGAAAAACTTGTTACTTCTAACAAAAAACTTGTTATCATAAACAAAAAAGTTTACTTCTAAGAGAAATTTGTATCTTTGACGAAAAACTTGCTGTTATTAGAAACAACTTTTTACTATTTAAAAACAAGTATCACTTCCAAAAGAAATTCGATGCTACTAAGTAAAACTTTGTTAGTATTAATGAAAAAGTTGTTACTTCGAAGAGAAAATTTTTTAGTGTTAAGAATACCTTGGTACTTCTGGCAAAAAACTTGATATCATAAACAAAAAACTGTTAGCTCTAAGAGAAATTTGATATCTTTGACGGAAAACTCGGTGCTAATAGAATTTTTTTTTATTATTAAGAAAAAACCTCTTACTTCCAAGGAGATATGATAGTTTTAAGTAAGTGTTTGTTAGTATTAAGGAAAAAAGTTGTTACTTTGAAGAGAAAATTTGTTAGTGTTAAGAAAAACTTGCTGCTATTAGAAAAGAATTGTTACTACTAAGACAAACCTTTTACTTTCAAGAGACATTTGATAGTCTTAAGTGAAAATTTGTTAGTTTTAAGGAAAAAGTTGTTACTTCGAAGAGAAACTTTTTTTGTGTTAAGTAAAACTTGGCAGTTCTAGCAGAAAACAACTCTTTTAAAGAATATAAGTTTTAGTCTTCCTTCCTTTACCGCCACAAAACGCGATTATGGCTTATTGTCAAGAAACATTAAACCCTACAAAGGTGTTCCAGGGGAAAAAAAATCATAATTCCTGACGTTCTTATAAGGCATGAAGAGAGAAAGGCGACTCATGTATGGAATATAAGTTTCAGCAATGTATGCCGACATTGCGTATGATGCGCTGGCCTTACATAAACTGTGTGCCACCATTAAGTTGAAGAAAGAAAAAATACTTTGACTGTTTTGGGTGAAAATAAAAAAGTCGAAGAGGTATTACGTGACAGTGATATTTGCACTGTCATTAAATAATGTGTGTTCTGCCGTTACGTTATAAGCTGGGATTCCCCCGTGGATTCCTGTCGTAAGCTTACATTAAATTGCGTCAAGCCTATTAAACCTGTCCGTTGAAAACGGGGAGTCTTTGAAACGGGGTGCCGTTATTGGAGTCCAGAGGAGTGTGTCATGGGAGTCTTTCCAACTGTGTTCCCTTTAATAGAACCGTTAAGCGCGTTGCACAGGTGTGACGGCTTTAGGGGCTTGTAGCCCCACTTATCTAATGTGCTAAAAAAATGGCGGCTGCTAAGGGGAAATATTAGACATGTTCCATAATGATCCTCTGAGGTTTTTAATAGAAAAACCTCGTGGGGGAGTCTACCACCTGGGAAGTCTAGCACCTGGAAACACTGATGCGTTGAAAATCCCATGTTAATTTCCCTATGGATGCGTTTAAACCCCCATGTTAATTTTCCTATGGATGCGTCTATAATCCCATGTTAATTTTTCTATGGATGCCGTGACATCAGAGGGCTCCGGCAGAAATATTTTCAGTTGACTGCTTTGCAATGGTGTGAGGGACTAGGAGTTCCATTCCCCTTGTTCATTTTCCTTAGTATTACCGCTTTTCTAGTTTCCCGACCACATTCCAATTAATCATACTGAAATATCCAGGACTCTTGCCTAGAAACAAAATTGTGCCACCTGGTCGCCAAAAGAGGGGAGCGCCGCTAAACCTTCTTCTTGTGCCGTTAAACAATAATTGGAAGAAAGGAGTCACGCCTATGGGTGCGTTAAAAGTAATCATGGCCCCTCTACTGACCTTGTTCTGCTATATGCTACTACTTAAACAGTTCCTGGCAACGAACTGTAAGTAAGGAGTGACCTGGCTCATTAGTAACCAAAACTCCAAGAAACGTCAAAAGATATGTTAAGAGAATTTCTTATTATGCTGATTTCAAATATATAAGTTTCATTAAGTTTATTCTTGCCCATTAACGGCTACGAGCTTGAAAAAATTTGCCTGATTTAAAAAAAAAGGGACATCACCCCATAAAAATCATAAAATATTAATTAAAATCACACCATCAGATTCAGCGTATCAGAAACCATACTGTCGAGGTTTCAAGCTCCTATCTGCGATTTTTTATTTTTTTTTTTTATTTCTTTTTGCCAGAAGAAAGATCACGGATGCGTGTTCATTTTATTTTATTTTTCCCAGGGGCGATCGTATTGACTTAGTGGTCCTATAATATCGTGAAAGGGCTCATTCAAAGGGAAATTGAAAGTTCTAGTGCCCTTTTAAAGCGACAAAAATTGGAGGGCAACTGGGACCCCTCCCCCATCCCATTTTTCCCCAGAACCGTCAGATCAAAATTTTGAGATAGTCATATGTTCGTCATAGCTGAAAGACCCAATAAATATGCCTTTGGATTTAACATGACCCCTTCCCCCCACAGCCCCAGGGGAAAGGTCTTTAAGTTATAAAATTTGCCCATTGTTTACGCATAGTATTTGTTATTGGGAAACATGCATACATTTTTGGGGGGAACAAATTTTCTGCTGGGGTTTTTTCCACGGGGAAATTTTCTACGGGGAGGGAAGTTTCCAAGGGGTGATCTTCTCAGGGGAAATTATACACTGGGTGAATTTGCGAGAATTCCTGTACAAAATTCTTTTTATATTTGTTGCTTTCTCTTTTCCGTGTCAATTTTACGCGTGGAGTTGTCAAGGGTAATTGTCTCGGGTAAATTTTCACCGGGATTGAATTGTTCTGAGGACATTCCCGTGGGGAGGGTATTTCTCCGTGGAGGTGGGGCCGGATTTCCTGGGATTATTTAAAAAATGATCAGAAATTAAATAAAAAAAATTAGATTTTCAACTGAAAGTAAGGAGCAACACTAAAACTTCAAACGAACAGAAATTATTACGTATATGAGGGTAATTGCCTCCTCCTCAACACCTCGCTTTTTACGGTAAAGTTTGAATTCTGTCCCAATTCTTTAAGAACGACTCCCGAAACACAAGGGTCGTTTAATTTTCAAGGGTCGGGACAAAAAATTCTGCTGGGGGGTTTTCCATGGAGGAATTTTCCATGGGGAGGGAAGTTTCCAGGGGGTAAACTTGACAGAGGAAATTATACAGTACGGGAATTTGCAAGAATTTCTATAAAAAATTATTTTTGTACATCTTGCTTTCTCTTTTCCGTCTCAATTTTATTCGTGGAGTTGTAAAGGGTAATTGTCCTTTGTAAATTTTCACCGGAATTGAATTGCCTAGAGGATATTTCCATGGCAAAGGTATTTCTCCGTGGAAGTGGGGCCATATTTCCTGGGATTATTTAAAAAACAATCAGAAATTAAATATAAAAAAAAGTTGTTTCAACTGAAAGTCTGGAACAACATTAAAACTTGAAACAAACAGAAATTATTACGTATATAAAGGGGGGTGCCTATCCCTCAACACCTCGCTCTTGACGCTAAAGTTTGAATTTTGTCCCTAATCTTTACGGACGACTCCTGAAACACAAGAGTCGTTTAATTTGAACAACAAGAAGCTTTTTAAAAGTGCTAAAAAAAACTTTAGCGTAAACATGAGGTGTTGAGGAGGAGGCACCCCCCTTCATATGTGTAGTGATTTCTG
Organism: Artemia sp. Qi Xiang Cuo; assembly: GCF_049724085.1. Taxonomy (NCBI): domain Eukaryota; kingdom Metazoa; phylum Arthropoda; class Branchiopoda; order Anostraca; family Artemiidae; genus Artemia; species Artemia sp. Qi Xiang Cuo. Next base: position 63,818,892 of record NC_142798.1, read on the forward strand.
TTCGTTGTAAGTTTTAATGTTGCTCCTTACTTTTAGTTTAAAAAACTTTTTTTTACTTAAGCAATAGTAAAAACGAATCAGGGCAGAGGTTTTTGCCTTTAATTTTTATTTTTTTTTTTTTTTTTTTTTTTTTTCCCGTTCTTCAGGTTTAAATTTAACAACTTTTTTATAGTAGGAAATATTTTCCGTTTTATTCCCAATCTAAACATTAAATTTATATTAAGGAATCCCCCATGGAAATAAAAAACAGCTCAAATTTGTTCCTAGCTTGTACCTTAAAAGTTTATTAAATTATTTTACAGAATATTTATGGAAAACATACTTCAATATAGACTGTTATAAAACTTACAAGTAAAACAAATAAAAAATATCAAAAATGAGTAAAACTTTTAATAAAACAGTGAACTTCGAAAGAAAAAACCAAAACTTTTTGTGCTCATCAAACAGTTCGTGGTAACGAACTGTAAATAAGGAGCGACCCAGCTCAATGGTAACCGAAACTATAGAAAACGGTATTTTGATACAAATAGATACACTAAAAGAATCAGGTTTTAATGCTGATTTCAAATATATAAGTTTAATTAAGTTTAATTGTACCCATCAAAATTTTGAAAAAAGTGGGAAAGACCCTCTAAAATCGATATAACCTTAATGAAAATCACACAATCATATTCAGCGTATCAGAGAACCCTACTGTCGAGGTTTCAAGCTCCCATCTACAAAAATGTGGAATTTTGCATTTTTTGCCAGAAGAAAGATCACGGGTGCGTGTTTATTTGTTTGTTTGTTGTTTTTTTTTTCCCCAGGGGTGATCGTATCGAACCAGTTGTCCTAGAATATCGTGGGAGGGCTCATTGGAATGGAAATTGAAAGTTCTAGTGCCCTTTTTAAGTGACCAATAAAAATGGAGGGCAACTAGGCCCCCTCCCACCCTCATTTTTTTCCCAAAGTCATCTGATCAAAATTTTGAGATAGCCATTTTGTTCAGCATGTTCGAAAATATAATAATTATGTCTTTTAGGATGACTTAATCCCCCGAAGTTCCCGGGGGGAGGACTGAAAGTTATGAACTTTACCCGATGTTAACATATAACATTGGTTATTTGGAAGTATACAGACGTTTTCATGGGAGATTTTTCCTGGTAGTGGGGGGGGGGGGGGGGCGGGGGTTATGTGGGGGGATCTTTCCATGAAGGACGTTTTGATGGGGGAAGGGACATTTCTATGAAGGGGACGCCGGACTTCCCAGCATTATTTAAAAAAAGATCAGAAATTTAATACATAAAAAACAAGTATTTCAACTACAATAGCAGCAACATCGAAACTTCAAACGAACAGAAAATATTACATAAATGATTGGGTTCACCCCGTAGTCAATACCTCGCTCTTTAAGCCAAAGATTATTTAGTACTTTCATAAGAGCTATTTATTCTAATTAACGGACTTTGTGATTAAGCGGTCGTTTTTAAATAGTTTGAACAAAATTCGAACTTTCGCTTGAAGAGCAAGGTATTGACTAGGGGGTGAACCCCCTAAAAATCAAATTAAAAATATATGAATATAGAAGTTCGTTACGTAAGTTAATTCGTAAGTTACGTATATTTATTACTAATAAAAACGTTCGTAAACATAATTAAACAAGTTTCGAGAAAGCCATTTAACTAAATAAAAGTAAATTAATATGAAAATATTGTTTTAATTATTCATGTACGGTGAGCCAAGATCAAAACCTGCATTAATTCAAAAACGTTCAGAAATTAAATAAAAAAAACAAGTTTTTTTTAACTGAAAGTAAGGAGCGACATTAAAACTTAAAATGAACAGAAATTAGTCCGTATATGAACGGGGCTGTCCCCTCCTCAACGCCTCGCTCTTTGCGCTAAAGTTTGACTCTGTCATACAACTTTGTTTTTTAAAACAATAAAAAAAACTCTAGCGTAAAGTTCTAGGTGTTGATGAGCGGACAGCCCCTTTCATATACGGAATAATTTCTGTTCGTGTTAAGTTTTATTGTCGCTCCTTACTTTCAGTTTAAAAAACTTGTTTTTTTTATTTATAAGAATAAAAGTCCAAACGTTTCGGCTCTATATCCGAAGACCTTTGCCAACGGCAGAGAATGGCAGAGAAATGTAAGATGGAAGACTAGCTTAGAAAAAATAATATATACATAAAGATGAGAAAAAACATAAACAATTTACAAAAAAAGCAAAGATAAAACGAAAGATACGTTTAAACATACGTTTAAACCATTTCGTTTTCATAGGCAGCGCAGTAGTGCCACCTAAGCAAGGAGCGATGCGGCTTCGCAGTATCTTTTTTTTTACCCGGCCACTTCGTATTCTAAGGGTGGCCACATAAATGCTGGAGGAGGCTCATACGACTGGAAGTTAAAAGTTCTAGTGCCTTTTAAGAGACAAAAGCTATTGTAGGATAATTAATCCGCCTTCTGTGTCATTTTTTATGCACGCTCCCCCACTCCCATCCTCGCGACATCAGATCAAAATTTTGAGATTGTTTTTAGTTCAAAATACACGGAAGTTTATAAAAAATATGCCTCCAGAGATGGCAAGAGCCCCACAGCCCATGTGGCAAGGGCCGTGATTTGTATACGCTCCCCATTGTTTAAGCAGAGGTTTTATAATGGAAATGGGGGGACAAGAAGAGAGATCGTTCTCTGGGAAAAGAGAGTCATACATTTTTTTACAGTTAGGGGGGGGGGGGGTTGAAAGGCCTGGGAATGGGTCAAAAAATTTTTTCCTGATTAGTTGTACTTCGAGTTCACTATGCTAAAATTCCCAAAGTTTCCCAAGAGGGTACTTTGGAAACGACACACGTAGGCCTACCCAAGTAAACCAAAAGACGCTATGCAGATCTGATTTCAAAATTATTTAGAATATCTCAATAATGGCTTAAGTGGTCGATCTGAAAATTTCAGGGAGTATTGGAGAGGGGAGGAGTCAAGTGGAATTTGATTTTGACTTAGTTAGGGGGCAGAGATTAACTCACCATTCGTATCTAGGTCATCGAAATAGCATGTCGGCTATGTCTTGGGAACGGATTCGAGAAGAGATGTAAAAATTCCACCTACTGTTGCAAAAAACAAGGGGGAAAGACAAGAGAAATTCAAATTTTGTGTTGGGGGGACGGGCTAAATAACGTTTTTCTCTGAATCAGCAAAAATAACGTTTTTGCAACAGAAACTCCTATGGAACCTATAATCCATGAATGGTAAAGCGTCGAGAAAAATCAAGAGACAATATGTGCTACCAGGTTGTCAAATTGGCATTTCTCCATTCCCTCGGGAATGGCATATGAAATTAAGTAAAAATTTAAAGGGAATATTGAGGGGATGGGGCAAGCGGGCGTTGTATTATGACTTGAGGGGAAGGGGGGAGGAAAAGAGCTACATCAAAAGACAAAACCTGTCTCCAAGTTATTAAAATATCATCTACAAGATTCTGGAGACGGTAATAAGCCTTTGAAACGGAAAACTGAAAGTATTAGTACTCATTTTATGAGTCTGAAGTGAATGAATAAATGACACCCAAAACGAACTGACTTTACGAACGAAATCATAATAAATAATTTAGCCAAATTAGAACTTACAAAAATTTTCACAAGCAGGAGTAGGATAACGCTCCCTAAGCCTTCTAAAGGCCAGGGTGCCATTTGCACTTAACTGAAAACAAAGTATTTCCAAAACATTTACTGCTTTATAACACCAATAAATAAAAAACTGCCGAGACTTCCAGCTGAGGAAAATCGTTTTCAATGAAATCCAAATGACATTGAAGTCATTTAACAGGCTTTTAGAGAGAAGGAAGGGAACAGGTAGCAGCAATATTATTCGTATTTTGATATCAGTTTTGTGATATCATTCATGTTGTGTTGTTGATAATGATATTACAAATAAAACACATTGCATGAAATAAAAATTGTTTTCAGTAAAATGCATATGGCTATTAGAAGGCTTAGTGAGTGTCAGCCCTATTCCTGTTTACGTTTTTTTTTTTTGTTTTTTTTTTTTCATTTTAAGTCTAATCTCATTATTCTTTGTCATTTTTGCTGGTTTTGGGTCAAATTTTTTCATAGATAATAATATATGTTCGTTCTGAATTTGAATTGTTATTTGAATTTATTTTGGATCGTCTATGATTTAATACAGCTTTTTGTTTTTCTATGAAAAACTTATTTTTTGGAAAAGTTATTTTTTAGTTCTTTTCCAATCCGAATCAAAGTAATTAACAAAATATGTGAATAAAAATTTGGAAAAATAACCAATTATTTAATTGTTTTTATTTCCTTTATTTAATCTAACACCAAAGCTCTAACACGAAAGCCTTTAACACCACATCGCCTACACATGGCTAAGGAAAGTTAAGAAATAAAATGAGGACCTGGCTAAGGCATCTTCAATGCTACAGAAAATATATATAAAATAAAAACTAACATTTCAAATTACTTAAGAAACAGAAGTCACTTGAAAAAGGGAGCCAACATTGTAAGAAAAAGCAAGGAAGCAGCCCCTGATTTTTTTTTTATAAGGTGGTTTATCTTTTCTGTTTTATTTTTCATAAGGTATTTTATCTTTTCCAGTTTTTTTTTCAAGTTGTTTTTATTTCTGGTGTACTCGGAAGGTTATTTTTATTTTATAAATTTATTTCATCACTGAAAAAGGCTTGGTGGAAGCGCTTTCCGAAATATCTGCTTTGATTCGTAGTTCTCGTTTATTGGCTGAAATGCGTCCTCGTTTTTGTTTTTTCTTTTTATTTCTTCATTTTTTATTCTTCTTTTTCCATTTAATTGAATGACCCAAAAACTAAATTTTAACTTTTTAAATGTCCGCAGACTTTGAAAAACTTGGTATTTCAGCCTTTTCTGGAGTTTTTTTTAAGGAAAGGTCCTTAGATTTACCATTGGTGGCGTGGGAAGGAGAGCCCTCCTAATTACTGAGACGACTGTAGTACCAACAAAATAATACAGAATTAACTTGATTTAACTTTTAGTTGTTATTTTCTATTCAAACGAGGTCATATGGTCCAACGTCCAATGCTCCTTGTAATTACAGTTCATTTCACTTCGTTTGCTTTTGCTTCAACAGTCTTTCCTTGTCATTTCCAAACTAAAGCTTATGATAATAATGCGACTCTGAAGCAATTAGGGATTTTATTATATTGTTTGTATTTGCACAGTTTGTAATAAGTGCTTATCCGTGCGCTACATTGCATCATGATAAATTCAATGTATGAATAAGACCACTGATGTGAAAAAACAAAACTTTTAAATATTAATCCATTCAAAACTGTCTTATGTAGCACAATGTGAAATTCCCTTTTTGAACATTACTTTTATCAGAAATCACGCTTGAAAATGTATTTTTAATTAAGTATTTGTATCTTTTTGCTATGACTATATGTTTAATTTTACTAGTGTCACGAAACGAATAGGGACAGAGCTAATTTCTTCCCACGTTTAGCATACTATCGTATTTATTACAAGCGAGGCCGTATCCACAAAGGGCAACTGGGTTTGAGCCTCACCCCCCTCGAATTTTTTCACAAATTATAAAAAGGTAATAAAAACGGGAAAAAATTTTCGAAGTTCATTTTGAAACTCCCCCCCCCCCAAAAAAAAAAAATCCTGGATATGCCCTTGATTACAAATCAGATTTGGGATCTCTTTACTTTGAACAACCAAAATCCACCTTAAAGTCTTTTAGACATTTTCAGAATTGTCAAAATAATAAAATGGGATCCTGAGACTAAGTTTGAAGAATCTGAAAATGTATAAATGACTTTAAACCTGATTTTAGGCTAATTTATAATAGAATCCCAAAATTTGATTTTTGGGTATAAGTTGCGCTGGGTTGCATCATGGCCAATTATATGCATGAATGAGACCAGTGATGGAACACAAAAAACTTCTAAATATTAATCCACTCAAAACTGTCTTATGCAGCACAATGTGAAATTCTCCTTTTAAACATTATTTTATCAGAAAGCACGCTTCAAAATATATTTTTAATGAAGTGTTTGTGTCTTTTTACTATGACTATATGTTTAATTTTACTACTGTCACGAAACGTACAGTGGTGGAGCTAGTTTTGTCCGTACCTTGTATGCTATCGAATCTGCTAAAAATCCAATTCCTTTACTTTGAATTAACCTAAAAAACAAAGTTCTTCCAAGAGAAGTAAAGAGTGAAGTTGAAACTTAAAACGGACAAAAATTATTGCTTCACAGCCAATCTAATAAATACCAATAAAACTAGTACAAAAAAAAAACTAATTATGTTTCCATGTACTTCTAGGATTATAGAAAACTAGCGCTTTACTGAAAACGCAAAAATCAAGTATTAAAAACAGGAATATTGATTTGGGAGTCAATAGTGAGTATGTAGCATGACAATAATAAACTAATCTATAAAAATTTTCATATTCTTACACCAGTTGTGACATCAGTTATTTTCCATATACAATAAAAATTATCTTAAAAACATAAGCGAAAATTAAATATTTTTTTAATAACCGCAAAGTCATTGAACAGCATACAGAAATATTATATTTATTTATCAGGGAGCATTTTGGTCTCGCCACCTATAATACCAGTAGTGATTAATAAACAATCTTCAATTGTAAGAAATATGCTTTAGTATTACTTGAAATGAACATCAAATAAGACATAAAATGAACTCTGAAAATGCGGTTATTTCTCTCTATACAACAGTGAATTTTAAGCTATGATACAAATTCTAAAGCTAGTCTATACTCCTAATCCTAATGCTGTCAAGATGGCTTTACTTCGAACTTGTCTACAAACTAATTATGGCATGCCCTTTTTAAAACCAAAACGACAGACAGGCAGTGAACTGAGCCATCTTGCAGAATCGATACCAAATTAAACGAAGAAAAAAAAAATAAAGCAAAAATCCTAAAATGAATTGTTGCTTTACCTTAAAAGGGATTGATCCTAAAACGGATTGATAATATTTTTTATTCTGTAAAAAGTACCCTTAATTGGTTTGCTCTTACTATACAAAAACTCCTACATTATTTTTTGTTTTCAGTAAAGCGCTAGTTTTCTATAATCCTAGAAACACAGGGAAACATAATTAGTTGGTTTATTTGCACTAGTTTTATTGATACATATTAAATAGGCTGTGAAGCAATAATTTTTGTCCGTTTTAAATTTCAACTTCGCTCTTTACTTCCCTTGGAAAAACTTTGTTTTTTTAGATAAATCTTTGCTCGTTTTTTATTCAAATTTAATGTACAAACAACGCTGCCATGATCTTTTTTATTTATACGGAATGATTTCTGTTCGTTTTAAGTTTTAATGTCATTCCTTAGTTTCATTTTAAAACTTATGGAGCTGTTTAAAGGCACATTTAAAAGCTTATATTTATGCCTAATTGCTTTTTTATAAATTTGACTTGATAGCACATTCCCATATATAAGTGCACTTTCCGTTTTTTCCCTCATTTTTTTTTTTTTCAAATGAATGAAGTGCCTTTTTCAATGAAATAACTAAAAAAGGTGTTTTTCAAACCTAGGCAGGAGCAAAAAAAATAAGGGACGTCCCTTCCCCTCAATTACCGCCGTTAGAACTAGTACACAGGCTTCATCGCAGAGTGAAGTTTGAAGGTTTAATTCAAAACTGTTGATCATTCAAGCTTAATTTTTGGTGGATTTATAGTTGACAAGTTTTAAGTTTCAGTTAATTTGTTTTCGCAATGATATTTTACTTTTAAGATGAGTAGGAGATTTATGAAACTTATTAAGAGGGTTTGGAGGGGCTGTATATGTAAGGGGTTCTTATATATCTCCAGTTAAAGACTTTGGACCATAATTATTGCAATGGTAACGTTTTATGTTTGCAAACTCTTCCACTTAAGAAGTGGCACCAAAAGTGCCGTTTTTAGTGCTATGTGGCACTTTTGGATGCTAAAATTGATAAAAACCAAGTAGATATGAGTAATAGTTGTAACACACTATAAAAAGAGACAAACCATAATTGAAAGATATATCCAAGGAGGAATCGAACGCATGATAATCTAATTTGAAGTCCAGCGCTGTGCTAACAGAACCACCCCTTTAATAATCTAACTTAATATATTGGTGTTTGTAGGAATGGAATTGCGTAGCTTATTAAGTAGACCTGGAGAAGGAACATGCGGGAGGTGTTCTCACAAACCTCCAGTTAAGGGTTTCGATCATAATTATTACAATTAGACCGTTTTACACTTTCTAGATTTTCCACTTAAGAAGTGACACCAAAAGTGTTGTTTTCAGTGCTATATCTCATTTACGAATTGTAGAATTGATAAAAGTTCGTAGATATGAGCAAAGGTTTTCAAATTAGCCATTAAACATCACTCTAAGAAGTTCTGGTAGCCCACTAGCCCCAGCTTTTCCACTTGAGACATGGCACAAAAAGTGCCTTTTTAGTACCATTTGAAACTTACAGATGGTGGAATTTATAGAAAGAACTAATATGAGCAATATTTTTTATATGAGCTATCAAAAATCTATCTACGATGTTCTGGCTGCTCGCTGATCCCACCCCTTGAGAAATGGCATAAAAAGTGCCCTTTTTCGTGCCACATGCCACTTGTGGATAGTGGAATTTATATAAACCACTTACACGTGAGAAATAACTTTTGTATGAGCTCTTAAGCATCTCTCTATTATGTTCTGGTAACCTTTTTGGCCTGGAAAAAAAAACAAAAAAAAAAAAACGATCGTTATAAAGTTTTTTAACCTCTAATCATTATGGTCTGTGATTTGCTTTTCATTAGGTTACATAAAATGCTTCAAACTTGACATAAAGTTCATTGCAAGTTCTCCCCAGAAACTAGTTCGCATTGAAATCTAATAGATGGTAGAATTTGTAAAAACCTAGTAAATATAAGCAATATCTTATAGTTGAGTAATTAAACATCTATCTATAATGGTGTGGTAGCCTGCTAATGTTTCAGTAGCTTACTGGTGAGCAGACGATTTATTAAACTTACTAAGGAGGCTGGAAGGGGGTGCAGGAAGGGCTCTTGTAAACCTTTAGTTAAGGGGTCTGGAGCATAACTATCACAATAGTACCTGTTCTGTACATAAGAGCTTTTCCACTTATGAAGTGGCACCAAAAGTGTTATTTTCAGTGCTATATCGCATTTACTAATGGTAGAATTGATAAAAAAAAAAAGAGCACGTTGATATGAGCAATAGCTTTCAAATGAACCATTAAACATAACTCTTATAAGTTCTGCTAGCCCAATAGCCTCAGCTTTTCCACTTGAGACATGGCACAAAAAGGGCCGTTTTTAGTGCCATTTGGAAATTGTTGACGGTGGAATTTATAGAAAGAGAGTATATATGAGCAATATCTTTTATGTGAGCTATAAAAAAAATCTGCCTACGATTTTCTGGTAGCCCGCTAGTGCCACTACTTGAGAAATGGCACAAAGCACCATTTTAGTGCCATGCGACACTTGCAGATGGTAAAGTTTATAAAAAGTACGTAGATATAAGAAATATCTTTTGAATGAGCTATTAAGCATCTCTCTATGATGTTTTGGTGACCCGCTAGGCCTGGAGAAAAAAAAGGGAGACAGATTAGTGCTACTGGTACAAAAAAAGCAATTTTTCTTGTTGTTCAAGGAGGGGTACTGTAATTTCCCTGTGTGAGGTTATCGACCATGTTGATTCCAGTGATACACTTTTCATTTTTATCTGGTGTGATTTTGGAGGGGTTTCAGGCCTTTTTTCGAAATCACCATAAATTTCTTTTTGCAATAATCTTTTACTTTTAAGACTTTCATAGTTTTACACCAGGTGCGATATCAGTAACTTTCAGTATACAATTAAAACTATATTAAATCTTAAGCATAAAAATTAATATTTTTTAATAGCCGCAAAGTCACTGAAAAGCATACAGAAATATTGGATTGATTTATCAGGTAATATTTTGGTCTCCCCAGCTATAATACGAATAGTGAGTAATATACAATCTTAAATTGTAAGAAATACGCTCTAGTATTAGTCGAATTGAAGATCAAATAAGCCACAACATGAACTCTGAAAATCCGGTTATCTCTCTCTTTACAACATAGAACTTCAAGTTATGATACACATTCTAAAGCTAGACTATAGCCTAAATACTATCAACATGGCTTCACATCGAAACTTGTCTACAGCCTAATCATGACAATGTCCTTTTCAAATAGTTCCTGGTAACGAACTGTAAGTAAGGAGTGACCCGGCTCAATAGTAACTGAAACTAAAAAAAAATGAATTTTGATATCAATAGATACATCAAAAGAATCAAATTTTTATGCTGATTTCAAATATATAAGTTTTATCAAGTTTACGCGCCCGTCAAAAGTTACGTGCCTGAAAAAAATTGCCTTATTTAAAAAAAGAGGGAAACACCCCCTAAAAGTCATAGAACCTTAATGAAAATCACACCATCAGATTCAGCGTATCTAGTGCCCTTTTTAAGTAACCAAAAAAATGGAAGGCAACTAGGCCCCCTCACACACTCATTTTTTCCCAAAGTCACCCGATCAAAATTATCAAATAGCCACTTTGTTCAGCATAGTCGAAAACTATAATAAATATGTCTTTAAGGATGACTTAGTCCCCCAGAGTCCCCGAGGGAAGAGCTGGAAGTTATGAACTTTGCCCAATGTTTACATATAGTATTGGTTATTGGGAAGTATACAGACGTTTTCAGGGGCGATTTTTCTGGTAGTGGGGGGGTGTGTCGGGGGTTACGTGGAAGTATATTTCCATGGAGAAAGTTTTCAGGGGAAAAGGGGCATTGCTATGATGGGGCGCCGGATTTCCCAGCATTATTTAAAAAAAAAATGATCAGAAATTATAGCCATTTAGCCAAAAAAAGTAAAATTAATATGCAAATTTCGTTTTAATTATTCATGTACGGTGAGCCAAAATCAAAACCTGCATAAAATCAAAATAGTTCAGAAATTAAATAAAAAAACAAAGTTTTTTTCAACTGAAATTTTAACACGCTAAAGTTTGACTCTTACTCACAACTCTAGGTTTTAAAACAATAAAAATTTTAACGTAAAGAGCGAGGCGTTGATGAGGGGACAGCCCCTTTCATGTAAGGAATAATTTCTGTTTGTTTTAAGTTTTAATGGTGCTCCTTACTTTCAGTTAAAAAAACTTGTTTTTTTTTTATTTTCAGAACCAAAACGAGAGCCAATAACTGGATTGAGCCAGAAATGATGCCAAATTAAACGAAAAAAAAAAAAATAAAGCAATAATCCTAAAACGCTTTATTTTTATACTGTGAAGTTTTGCCTTAATTGGTTTGCTTTTACTGTATCAAAACTCCTATGTTGTTTTGTGTTTTCAGCAAAAAGCTAGTTTTCTATAATCCTACAAACATATGAAAATATAATTAGTCGGTTTATTTGTACTAGTTTTATTGATATATGTTAGATAGAATGTGAAGCAATACTTTCTGTTCGTCTTAAGTGTTAATGTCGCTCCTTACTTTCAGTTGAAAATATAATGTCGAGGAATCCACGCTACACATAATGGTGTACACAATTTTTGATGGTGGACAACCTTGACAATTATGAAAAAGTAACTATTTTTCTAAAGAACATTTTTAGGGTTTTCAAAACCTAAGCAAAATGTTCGTATGTCTAACTTATTTCACCAAAAATACCCCCCCCCCCGATAAAAACCAAAAAACTTTAGACATTCAGGTGAGAAATAGTAATAAACAAGAAAAAGTTGGAAAGTAAACTGACAACTAGAAAAACATCACAGAAAAAAAATACAAATAGGTTTTTAGTTCTATGATATCCATTACGAATAGTTGTATCCCGTCTATTAAATAGTAAAAATAAGTAAATAATATGATTAAGTAAATATAATAATAAGTAATCCTTCTCATAATATACAACCTTGAGTGTTTCTAGAACCACATATCCTTACTTCTCCAACCTTACTTCACTTCTCCAACCCCCCTTCACTTCTCCAACCCCGCTTCACTTCTCCAACCCCCCTTCACTTCTCCAGCCCCCTTTCACTTCTCCAATGCCTAAGTGGTAAGGGCTTTGGGTTGGATTTAGTGATCTACTAGGAACGCAGTTGCAAACCATAAAACTGGATGACCTCTATTGCTTTTTGAATGAAAATTAAATAAAAAAAACAAGTTTTTTAAACTGAAAGTAAGGAGCGACATTAAAACTTAAAACGAACAGAAATTATTCCGTATATGAAAGGGGCTGTCCCCTCCTCAACGCCTCGCTCTTTACGCTAAAGTTTTCTATTGTTTTAAAATACAGAGTTGTGAGAAAGAGTCTAATTTTAGCGCAAAGAGCGAGACGTTGAGGAGGGGACAGCCTATTTCATATACGGAATAATTTCTGTTCGATTTAAGTTTTAATGTCGCTCCTTGCTTTCAGTCAAAAAAACTTGTTTTTTTTATTTAATTTATGATCGTTTTTTAGTTAATACAGCTGTTATTTGCATAAAAATTTTACTTTTCTTTTGCTAAATGGATGTCTTTACAAATTAACTTACGTAACTAACTTCTATATTCGTATATTTTTCTTCTGGCAAAAAATACAAAGTTGCAGATTTTTGCAGATATGAGCTTGAAACCTATGTAATAGGGTTTTCTGATACGCTGAATCTGACGGTGTGATTTTCATTAAAATTCTTTCACTTGTAGGGGATGTTTCCCCCTCTTTAAAAAATCGAGTAAATTTTCTCAGGCTCGTAGCCTTTGATGAGTAATACTAAACTTAATAAAATTTATATATTTAGGATCAGCATTATAAACACATACTTTTGATACATTTATTGACATCAAAATTTCGTTTTTAAAAGTTTCGATTACTATTGAGCCGTATCGCTTGTTTTTTTATTGTTTTTTTTTTATTACGTATATGTTATTACTTATATGAAGGGGTTCTCCCCTTAGTCAATACCACACTCTTTACGTCAAAAGTTAAAAAAAAGTTTGATTCAGAAACCCCTGAGTCACAAAGGCCGTTTAATTAGAATAGATAGCTCTTTTGAAAGCACTAAAAAAAAACTGTAGCGTAAAGAGCGAGGTACTGACTTGGGGGAGAACCCCCTCACATGCGTTATAATTTCTGTTCGTTTTAAGTTCTAATATTCCTTCTTACATTTCAGTTGAAAAAACTTGTTTTTTTTTATTTAATTTCTGATCGTTTCTTAAATAATGCTTGGAAATCCGGCGCCCCCTACATAGAAAGGTCCCTTACCCCAACTAAACATCCCCCCCTAAAATTTTCTCCAGAGTAACCCCCTCCTCTAGCCCCCCCCCCCCTCTCCAGAAAAAATCCTTACTGAAAATGGTTGTATACTTCCCAATAGCCAATAAATAATGCTGGCAAGTCCGGCACCCCCTTCATGGCAATTTCCCTTCCCCCATGAAAACTTCCTTCATGGACAGATCCTCCAACATAACCCCCGACCCACCCTTCCCTCCCCCAAACACAAAAAAAACCAACAGAAAAAATCTGTATACTTCCCAATAAACAATACTATATGTTAACAGTGGGTAAAGTTCATAACTTTTAGCCCTCCCTCTGGGTACTTCAGGGGATTATGTCATCATAAGAGTCAAAGTTATTATAATTTCGAACATGGTGAACAAAACGGCTATCTAAAAATGTTGATCTGGTGACTTTGGGACAAAATAAGTATAGTAGGGGGCCTAGTTGCCCTTCATTTTTTTTGGTCAGTTAAGAAGGAAACCAGAACTTTTAATTTCAGTTCCAATGAGCCCACCCATGATATTTTAGGAGAACTGGGTCGATATGATCACCCCTGGGAAAAAAAAAAACAACAAACAAACAAACAAACAAACAAACAAATAAACACGCATCCGTGATCTTTCTTCTGGCAAAAAATGTAAAATTCCACATTTTTGTAGATAGGAGCTTGAAACCTCTACAGAAGGGTTCTCTGATACGCTGAATATGATGGTGTGATTTTCATTAAGGTTCTATAACTTTTAGGGGTCTTTCCCCCTTTTTTTGAAAATCAGCCAAATTTTCTCAGGCGCGTAACTTTTGATGGGTAGCACTAAACTTGATGAAAGTTATATATTTGAAATCAGCATTGAAATCTGATTCTTTTATTTAATTCCTGATCTTTCTCTTTAATAATGCTGGGAAATCCGGCGCCCCCTTCATAGCAATGTCCCTTCCCCCATGAAAACGTCCTTCATGGAAAGATCCTTCCATATAGCCCCCCCCCCGCTCCTTCCCCCACCTACCAGAAAAAATCTCCTCTGAAAAAGTCTGTATACTTCCCAATAACCAATACTATATGTTAACATTGAGTAAAGTTCATAACTTTCAGCCCTACCCCTGGGGACTTTGGGGGATCAAGTCATCCTAAAAGACATTTTTATCATATTTTCGACCATGCTGAACAAAATGGCTATCTCAAAATTTTGATCGGGTGACTTTGGGAAAAAAATGAGCGTGGGAGGGGGCCTAGTTGCCCTCATTTTTTTTTTTTCATTTTAAATGGTAAATATAACTTTTAATTTCCTTTAAATTGAGCCATCCCAGGTTATTCTTGTACCACTGGGTGTATACTTTAACCCCTGGGGAAAAAAAAAACAAAAAAAAAAAAAAACAAACAAACAAACAAATAAACACGCATCCGTGATCTTTCTTCTGGCAAAAAATGGAAAATTCCACATTTTTGTAGATAGGAGCTTGAAACCTCTACAGTAGGGTTCTCTGATACGCTGAATATGATGGTGTGATTTTTATTAAGGTTCTATAACTTTTAGGGGGTCTTTCCCCCTTTTTTCGAAAATCAGCCAAATTTTCTCAGGCACGTAACTTTTGATGGGTAAGATTAAACTTAATGAAACTTATATATTTGAAATCAGAATTAAAATCTGATTCTTTTGATGTATCTATTGGTATCAAAATCCCGTTTTTGAGAGTTTCGGTTACCATTGAGCCTGGTCGCTCCTTACTTACAGTCCGTTACCACGAACTGTTTGATACTTTACAAGTTTAAAAAATAAGGACATCGTATTTAAAAAAATAGTGAATTATCAGAAAAACAATCGTATATAAGGCACAAACCATGACTAAAAAAATGACCGATTAAGAACTGAATCCTTGACATTCCGATTCAAAGTCTAACGCTCTAGTAACTGAACTACGGCGGCTATTAAATAATTTAATCTGTGGGCTTTTGTAGGACCATAATTGCGTAACTTACAGCCCTTTTCCTAGGGACTATGGAGCGTTATGTTATCACCAAATGCATAGTTATTGGACCTTATTCAGCAAATGCATTTGTAATTGTTTATTATAAAACATTGAGTTAATTAAAATTTCTATTTTAAAGAATGAGAGCGTTAAACTAAATTTGGTGAAGCTAAAATTTTGTGAAATTTGGTGCGTCAAGAATAGTCATTTGGAATTTCGAAATCCAAATATTTGTTATTGTATGAACGTCTTCCTCTTAAGAGCATTTGTTATCTCAAAAATCATTTTGCGAGCCTCAACGTCGGCTGACCGTGTTAAAGAGAGAGTTCATAGCAAATTCTCCCAACCGATTAATGGAACTTACTAAGGGGACTGGGAGGGGGAGTATACAAGAGAGGTTGTTGTAAACCTCAAGTTACAAGTTTTGGACCAAAATTATTAAAATGGTACCGTTTTATACTTCCAAGCATTTCCACTTAAGAAGTGGTACCAAAAGTGCCATTTTTAGTATTATATGACGCTTACGGATGGTAGAATTGATAAGAAAAAAAAGTACGTAGATATGTGCAATAGATTTCAAATGAGCCATTAAGCATCTCTCTAAGAAGTTCTGGTGGCCTACTAGCCCCAGCTTTTTCACTTGAGACATGGCACCAAAAGTGTCATTTTTGGTGTCATTCGGCACTTGCAGATGGTGGAATTTACAGGAAAAATGTAGATATGAGCAATATCTTTGATATGAGCTATTAAGCATCTGTCTATGATGCTCTGGTAGCCCTCTAACCCCATCCCTTGAGAAATGGCACAAAAATGCCAATTTTAGTGCCATATGGCAATTACAGATGGTGGAATTTAAAAAAAAAAAAATTCACTTACATTATGAGAAATAGCTTTTAAATGAGCCATTAAACATCTCCCATGTTGCTCTGGTAATCTGATAAACATGGAAAAAAAGGAATAAAAAACAAAAACGGGAGACAGATCACTGCTACCCATGCAAAAAAGTGATTTTCCTTATTGTTCAAGGTGGGGAAACTGTAATTTCCCTGTGTAAGATTTCGACCATGTTGATTCCAATGGTGCACTTTTCAGTTTGATCTGAAGCCATTTTATAAGGGTTTCAGGCTTTTCTTCCAAAATCACCATAAATTTCTTTTCATAAACTTTTCATAAACTAATTTCAATAAACTTTTACTTTTAACATTAACTGAGATAATAGTTACCATTCCTGAATCAGTGTCAAACGGCCATTTTTTTCCACTAGGCAGTTTTTTTTTCAAAACGTGTTTGACTTTCGGTTACTGTGGGCTGTGGTTCATTCTTTTCTAGGTTGTAGCTACTGCTGCAACCGTGATTCTTAGAATAAAATAAAATTTTGGGTATTTGACTTTGCAACCGTCCTTTTAGAAGTTCCAAGATTGCTTGCCCCTTCGGGAATAGCAATATCGTACCCATCAGCATTCGGAGTGAAAGCATGTTCAGTGTATGTATGGTACCATAAGGGTAGTTTCAAAAAATATGAAGAATATTTTGAATTTAAAAATGAAAAACAAAAAATGTTTGTTTTCAAAATTAGACAAGGGATGGTATTCGCTCAATAATGCCGACTCTGAGAGAGTGATTGGTGGTGTCAATTGAGGAGAATGGCACATGTTCAACCACATTTTTTCGCCTCTTGTATTCTGAAAAATACCTTGGAGGGGTAATTCCATTCGAAAAAAATGTCTTTTCTTAGATTTTTCTTTGAATAAACTGAAAAAAAAATTAATTTGCCCCCATCTAGACTTTGGTAATACAATTTGCCCGTGAACTGACACCGCCGATGGTAATCATACTCGTTGACGATTATTTAGCTTTTTTAACTGTTTCTAATTTTTTCTAAGATTTTAGAGGACTAAAACTAAAATAAATTTCCAGATTTTGCTTTTGAAAGATAATTTATCAGGGATGCATGAAAATTTAGCCTTCTTTAAAAAAATGTGTACATTGGGGTTTTATGCCTATTTAATTTACGTTTAGCATTGAAATTTGATTTTAAAACTTTAGAACTGAACTAGTCAACATGAGCTAGATTTATGGTACTATGCACCAAAGCTATATTAACTATTGCAACAACCTGTAGTCGGCAAACTGTTTGCAATAGGTTTGTCGGCTTTGCCGACAAACATATTGCAAAGTTTTGATTTTTCTTCTTTGACTTATGTCCCGGACGTCCTCAAGATTCGCGTTGGGGCCATCTCTTTCACACGTTCCTGGATCAGTTTCCTGTACAAAGCCCGGTCATCAGCTTGTCTCAGAAGGCATAAGAGGTCATTTCCAAAGCTGTCACGCCATCTTTTCATAGGTCTTTCAGGTTGGCAGCTACCGTGGACCCTTCCTTCGGAGGCAACTTTTGGAAGGCGCGAGTTCTCCATTCGCTGTAGGTGGCCCAGCCACCAAGTTGCTGCAGGCGCACTTTTTGGAGAATAGTAATTTCCCGCTTCAGCTGCTTCCAAAGATCTTCTTTCAAGACTCTGTCTTGGTACTTGATTTCGGCAATGTATCGGAGGCTATTTGTCTCGAAAGCCGAAATTCTGCGTTCATCTTCGACATTCAATGTCCACGTTTCGCAGGCGTACATGGCAACAGGTTTGAGAGTCGAAAAGTCGACGTTTCAATTGCATAGATAGGTGTTTATTTTTAAAGAGGGGAGTAGCCTCTTGAAGCTTGCACTTCCTAGGGCAAGTCTTCGTTTTATGTCGTCGGAGCAGATGTTGTCTGAGGATATTAAGATCCCTAGGTACACGAACTTGGTTACCGATTCGACTTCTTCACCACTTACTACGACATGGACAGTGGATGGGTTTGGGTCTTTTTTGGTGCGCATCGCTTTGGTCTTCTTTGGATTTTATGAACATACCAAAGCTATTTTCGGCTGTTTAAAGTTCGGAGGCTTGGGTTTGTAGATTGGATTCAGTTTCTGCTAGCTTGTCGAGGTCATCAGCATAAGCTAGGGTATCGATGTTTGTACCCTTAACGGTCACTCCTACATTGTTCTCAAGCAGGGACAATATGGCATGTAAGAATAGCTTGAAAAGTTGCGGTGAAAGTATGCAACCTTGTAGAACGCCCGAAGTTGTAGCAAACTCTTCTGTTTGGCCTTCTGGGGTCTGAACACAGCTACGGTAATTGTCGTACATATTTTTGGCTATGTTGACTATATTTTCAGGAACACCATAGTGGACTAGAATATGCTAAAGGCCATTTTGCCAAACTAGATCGAAGTCCTGCTTAAAATCAATGAATAGTTGGAGGATTTCTTTGCCAGATTCAAGGTACCTTTCTGCGAGTTGCCTCATTACAAAGATCTGGTCGGTGGTAGACCGTCCAGAGCAAAAACCAGCCTGATAGTTGCTTTTGATGTGGTCTGATATGGCTCTGATTCGATTTAGAAGGATCCTTGTTATGACTTTGGCTGAATAACTTGTAAGGCTTATGGGCCGGTAATTCTCACAGTCGTTTTTAGCGCCTTTATTGTTGAACGGTACGATGACTGCCTTTGTTCATGCTTTCGGGAAATCGCCTGTTGACTACACGGCGACAGCTACTTTATGTAGTAGGTCCTCTAGTAGAGGAGACCCAACTTTAAGCAGCTCCGCAGGGATACCATCAGGGCTTGGGGCTTTATTGTTCTTGAGACTATGAAGCGCCTATTTTACCTAAATAAGTAGATGTGGGGGGCTAGGGTAACATTCCAGCTTGGAAAATCCTGACAGCACATTAGGGTTGTAGGTAAGAAGCGGATTCAGTTTCTCTTCGAAGTGGCTTTTCCATCTGTCTTTAACTGCCTCGCTGTCACTGAGGAGCTTACCGCCCTTATCCAAGACGCTAGTAGCGATGGTAGACTTTTTCGTGGAGAGTTCTTTGACTGTTTTGTACATTCTGTGGTTGTTTCCTGATTTTAATTCCTTCTCGCAGGACTCGCACTTCTCCCGTATGTAATCTCTGAAGGCTGTCAGAATATTTTTGTTTACCGTCCGCTGTATCCGCTTATACATGTTCCTACTTTCTCGGTCCTGCTTGTTACAAACCTGTCACTTTTGGTCACAAAGATCTAGAATCTCATATGTGATCCAGGGCTTCTCTGTTTTAGGTTTGTGGCCTAAGATTTCCTTAGCTCTATCTATGAGTGCTGTTTTCAGTTTATCAACTCGGGCATCTAAGATGTCAGGGGTTATAGTCGGCGCAAATGACTCAAGTATAGGACCAAGACTTTCTTCCAGTGACTGCAGGAAAGTGGTGCGTGTGATAGGTTCTTTCAGTTTATCGGTGTGGAGTCTTGGGATCTTATTTTTCTTCACAGGAAGGGTTTTGAGCCGGAGTTTCGCCAATTTGCTCATTACAAGGACATGATCAGAATTGAAATCTCGCCCAGACAAGGTGGTGGTATTTCTGACAGATGACTTCCACCGTTTTGAGATGAGGACATAATCGATCAGATTTATCGTCTTTACATCTGGGGATATCCAAGTTGCCTTTCTTCTCTTTCTATGTTCGAACATTGAGTTCATAACAAAGAGATCATTATTCCCGAAGAACTCAATTAGACGCTTACCACCTACATTTTACCTCCAAAGACTGAATTTTCCTAAGAAGTCACTTCCAAGCTGGGTGGCTTCTCCGGTGATAGCATTGAAGTCACCCATTACTTCGAGGAGATCTTTCTTTGGGACTTCATCAGTTACAGACAGAAGTTGCTGATAGAAGGTGTCAACTTCTTTATGAAGTCTTGAGGAGTCGAGGGCATACACTTGGATGGTGGTAGTGTTTTGTACTTTCGCTCGCAGCCGAATCATCATAAGGCCCTCTGAGACTAACTTTGTGGCTATGAGTGCGCGCTTCGCTTTGCTTGTCAGGAGAAAGGCAACGCCTTGTCGGTGTTTGCCATCAGGTCTGCCAGAGTATGAAAGTATGATGTTGCCGCATCGTTGTTCTCCCGAACCAGGCAATTGAGTTTCCGAGAGGCCAATAACGTCGCATCTGCACCCCTTGAGCTCTTTGACAATTAAGTCTATTTTCCCAGGCTTTGCCAAATTTTACGCATTCAAAGTCCCCAGGTAGAAAGTGGCTTTTCATGTCACAGTAGGCTTTTTTCCTGTTAGAGTGCAATCATCCTAAATGGAAATCGTTATCGTCTGCCGAGTTCGCATATTTTAGTCTGAAGTTGTCAGATCATCGGCTCCCCCGTACGCGGTAACATTATTATTCACTGGTATATCTTTCCTTCCGTCGGTTATCCCGGACGCGTTAGCACAGTTTTGTCTCTTTGTTTTCAACTGATCCATAACTTAAAAGAAGAGGATTTCATGTCTATTGTAGGAAAGCGGCAAGCCACTCCTCTCTGTCCTTTGCAGGTGGCCGATTTCCTCCATCTTGAGAATACTCCGCCCTCACAGCTTTCTACTCGCTGACTATTTACCCATAGCTGGGACTAGGATTTGACTCTGTCGGGACGTTTCCATGCGCCGGTGGGCCCAGCACAGAACCATAAAAGGGGCCCTAGCTCCTCCTTAACTGTGTTTGGCTCCACAATTAGGGGTCCCAGTTATGTTTAAGGAACCCCAGAAACTGGGTCTCCCCTTGGTCCGCACCTTCTTATTGGTTATTTGAAGGAATCCCCCATATCTGGAGGACTTTCCCCTATCCGCCACCTGGGGACGCGCCTGAGCTGCCTGGGGGTGGCAAATCTCAGGATTTTCTTCTTTGCCATCGGTTAAATTCCGATGTCCTGAACCCCTCAAGACTTCAAAGATGGCATGCCTCAAGAAAATTTTTTCTTCAAAAAAAAAAAAAAAAGGATAACACGTTCCCTGAAGACAGTTGTTAAAAGGAAACTGTCCTGCTTTGATTCTCCAGTCATGCAGACTGGAAATCGTTGCGCGATTCTGGTTCAAACAGGGTCCAACATGTCTATGGTTTTGCCAAAAACTAGAATGGCGAGAAGGTATTGAAGAGGTTTAAAGCTACTGCATAATTGGGTCTCAAACAGAATACTAGATATCCCCGACGAAGTAATACCAAAAGTCGACAAAAATATACCAAAGTTTATAGTTTGTAATATCCAAACACATTTGTAGCTCTATTGATTTCTCCTAAATATTTGCCTCGGCCCTCCCCCTTTTACAAAAGAAATGTGTGGGCAACAAAATCTCCATCCCAAAAGTATCACCGTTCTCGCTCTCATTTCGTCCCTCACTCCCTCCCCTCTTTCCCTCCAAGCTATTTCCTCTCTCCCCCTATCTCTGTCTTCCCTCCTCTATCTGCTTCTCCCTCTCCCTCCCCTCTCTCTCGCTCTCTTTTTTATCTTTATTTATTTTAATATTGCCACCCAGCAACAATCTTGTCAATTGAAAATCTAAATATAAATCGTAAGAAAGGAATTATTGTGGCCGTATGATCACTAGCCAAATTTAGACAAACTTTTTAGAAGCTCGGGTAGTCCCAAACCCTAAGAGCCTAAATTATGACTTTGATTACACACAAATTAAAACCTTAGACATAGACAATTTTGACCAATGCACCAGCAAATTAGCCCAAGATAGATTGATCAAGTACCACAAATTTTAAACATTTTAAATGATATGTTGCTTAGTAGAAAAGACAGCATATGGTTCACACCTGTTAATTATTATTTGAAATAATTTTAATGATTATGGCCTTTGCAACTTATTTTTCTGAATAATTTTTCCTTGTACTGGTAATTTATCCTCAATAATATTTTCATTAGCAAGTTTTAATGTTTTATTACAGGTTTTTATGCTCTAACTCTTTTCCTTGGCTTTATGTACTGATTCTGTCAGATAGATACAGACGATTCGTACTTTAATAATTCTGATTTAGGTTCTAGTAAGAGATAGCTACTGATCCACCAAACTTAAAATTTTCCAAAGTAATTCATTTTGTATGAAAACTTAAGACACTTCTATTAATCTCTCTTAATGTTTTCGATGTGTACACCTATTTTGGCCTTTGATCCTCCAATTACTATAATTGACCCCACCTCCCTCTCTCTTTTTCAATCGGGCACCAGCGCTAGAATTTATTTTCAAAGAGTTGGCATTTTGAGGAGCGAAGGCATAAATTTACAAAAAAAATAGCTAGATCGACACTACTAGAAGCAACAGGCAAAATCGTCAAAATATCAAAATTTGGAAGGACAGGCCCAAAGACCTCTCCCCTATGCAAGTACTTGATTAACATTGACATTGGAAAATGTAGCGTTAAATAAATTAAATAATGAAAAATTAAATAATAATAATAAAAAAAGAAATTAAATTAAATAATAAAAAAATAGGCATATGGCATTTTACAAAAGACTTACTAGAACAAGCATATTCACAAAAACTAAAAAAGACTGTAAGGGGGGATTGCTTAAACGACCAAAGCTCGTTACAAAGGTGAAAAAAGAGGAAAATTGAAGCAAATTAAACAAACCATAGGATTCTGGGGAAACATAGGCTTGAAATCCTCCTTCCCTCTTTAATACCTCTTTGGGGGAGGAAGCATTGTTCGTCAAGAAAATTTTTAGTGTTTCTAGTCCCCCACTGGTGCTTATCCATAGAGAAGCCTTTTTTCAGAAAGAGGATAGATCTCTATGAAAGTGAAAGTATTATATTCGATATTACTGGCAAAACTTGACACTAAGCTTTTGTTGGCAAACTCTAAAGTTGTGTTTTCAGGCAGCGGTATTGAAGCGTGTTTTGAGCAGGTTCGACAAAAATTGTTTTTAGGTCCTCCGTGTTTAACCCAGCAAAACTTTATAGCGCTTTCATCTCGCGGGTTCAAAGCGTGTTAGACACGGGTTCTTCAAAATTGTAGTGCGCTACAATAGCATGGTTGAACATGGGTTCTGAAGAAGACATTCGCCGTTTTGAACACGCTACTCAAAACAATAATCTGCAAATTTTTGTCAAATTCCGCGTTGGATGTGGGTGGCCTGAAATAAAATAAATTTCGTTCCAATTCCGTTCCAAAATTTTTATGGATGTAACAGTATAAGAAAAAAGAGAAAAAAATTCTTCTACATTCAATTCGTAAAGCACTAAGGCCAAACCAATAGTGAGAAACATGATTTTGACGGCAACTTTTAAGGTTCCAAAAATAAGTTTCAAGTCCAGATATATTTGTCTCGGTCAAGTGAATCTTTATTTTACATTTTATTCTCAGCTTCAATTAAGTTTTTGGGGAGTTCAAACCATTTAAAGGGAAGTTCAACTGCGAGACGCATATTATTTTTGTTCCCATTCAATAACTAAAATTGCCTCTTCTCATATAATTTTTAGTATTTCGGTTTAATCTGAACCCTCCAAACCCTTTTACTGACTACGCTATTAATGGGCTGGCCCTTGAATCATAAAGAGGTTTAATCATTCACTGTTTTAAATTTAATTTCTTTGTAAGTATTTTGTGATCTTCTTATTTATTAGAATTTGAAATCCCGTAGCTTGTGAAAATTGTTTGGAAGACAGAGGCAGGGCTTGAGATAAATTCCAGAGGGGGCTTGAAATTCACATTTCAAGGGAGTGGTCTTGACGAGGGGTCGCTCGCAATCCGCCACCCGTCGCACCTCTTGTAACACCACTGGTTCCTTCATTTTTGGCATATTTCCCTCAAGCCAGGCCTCTTTGTGCCACATATGACACATTTTTTGCTACGTATGGCATACTGCCACCCCCAAGGCCGTATCCAGGGAACTCAGGGTTCGGCCACTCCCCACCTCGAAATATTTGTCCGACTCGAAAAAAAGTAACAAAAATGCATATAAACAAATTTTGTATGTGTTTTCAAGTCTTTTTAACCTCTCCCCGGGGAT
This sequence comes from Artemia sp. Qi Xiang Cuo, assembly GCF_049724085.1. Lineage (NCBI taxonomy): Eukaryota > Metazoa > Arthropoda > Branchiopoda > Anostraca > Artemiidae > Artemia > Artemia sp. Qi Xiang Cuo. Next base: position 63,842,989 of record NC_142798.1, read on the forward strand.
AAAAAATTATTGTTATGGCCTGGGCCACCACGTGTGGAACCTGGTGCACACGATCTCTGAAACTGGTGATCCCTTGGGTATTGAACCTCAATACCCCTTGGTAGCTACTGTGCATATTTCGCAATGACTGAGATTTTTCTGACAATTATTTCTGAAAAACCTGCTATAAAACGTTACAAATTCTAAAAAGATGGCAATTATAATACCTTTTAAAATTCGAAATCTAAAGGAAATTCCCTCATTATCAATGAACACTTATCACGATCAGCCTTTTGGCTGATTATTCAAAATGAGTTGGCATGGTTTTTGATACTTATGAACAGCTGTGTGTGAAAGATCAAAACAAAAGTTATAAGATATCATCTCAGGATTGTTTACATTTTATTCGGTATTTTATTGTTTATTCTACAATTGGATCCGTTTGCGTCAGAGTTAATGACATTTGAAAATATGTGATATTAATAATTTGTGACCATCAGGATGTGAATGGGATCATCATTGTTTTTTTTTTTTAGCTTATCAAGTGCCAAGACACCTCTATCAAGACTAGGCTACTTATCCATCTGTTTGGCTAATAATGATTCCCATTGGAATCTTATTAATATTCTTGCTTTCCCCTCCCCCGTCCATATTCAAATGTGACAAATCAAAAGTATTACGGGTGATCAGTAAGGGAACGCCATATCGTTTCATACACATTAGGGTGTTTTACCGAGTAACGTTATATGGTATTTTTTAGACTAATATTAAGTATTTATGGTTTCAAATGTTTGTTTTTCCCGGCACAGTCGATTAAGATGTTTTTGAAACTAAACAACGCCTCCATATGGGATCATAAAAAAAAAGTTTTTTACCAGCCCCTCAAAGTCCTTGCTTAGTAAAGAAATTTAGTCTCTCATTTTTAAGGGTATCATAGGCAGCGCAATAGCGCTGTCTAAGTAAAGAGCGAACTGGGTACAATATATTTATTTTTTTTATTTCGGGGGGGGGGGGTCTTTTATTTTAGACCAGGGTGCTTCGTATCAAATAAGCTGTTGTAGAAACTTCAGAAAAGGCTCATTGGATTGGAAATTGAGAGGGCTAGTGGCCTTTTTAATAGTCGAAAGTGATGGGAGGGCAACTAAAACCCTCCCACGCCACCTTTTCCCCAAACATATCCAATCAAAATGAGATAGCCATTTTGTTCAGCGCAGTTAAAAGTTCTAGAAATTGTGTCTTAGAGGATGACAAACCCACCCACAGCCCTCAGGGCAAGGGTTGTAATTTATGCCCTGGAAGCATAGAAGGTTTTTATAGAAAGGGTGGTCGTATAAACTTCGGAGGGGGCTCATTGGACTAGTAGTCAGAATTTCCAGTGCCCTTTTTGAAGATTCAATGTGGTTGGAGGGCGGATACCCCCCCCCCCCAAACACACCCCATATTTTCCCGAAATACATCTGATGGAAATTTTGAGATGACCATTTGTTGACAAAGAATTTTCGAAAAAGGCGCATTTGATTCGAAATTCAACAGACTAGTGCCCTTTTTAATGGTAAAAATTGATTGGAGGGCAACAAGCCCTCCTATCCCATCAATTCCCACCTAATCCCATCTAATCAAAATTTTATGATAGCCATTTTGTTCAGCGTAGTTGAAACATAGCTGAAAGGTCCGGAAATTATGTCTTTAAGGATGACAAACCCCCAACAGCCCCCTGGACAGCGCTTGTAAGTAATGCCCTGGATGCATATAAGGTTTTTATAGAAAGTGTTGTCGTAGAAACTTCAAAAATAGCTAATTCAATTGGGAGTTGAGAGGGCTAGTGCCTTTATTAATAGTCAAAAGCGATCAAAGGGTGAATGCCCCTCCCATGCCCATCATTTCCCCAAACACTTCCAATCAACATTTTGATGTAGCCATTTTGTTGAACGTAGTTGAAAGGTCTGGAAATTATGTCTTTGAGTATGACACCTCCCCCCTCCCACAGTCATCAGGGATAAGGTTGTAAGTTATGCCCTGGGGGCACATAAGGTTTTATAGAAAGCTTTGTCGTAAAAACCTCAAAAGGGGCTCATTCGATTGGAAATCGAGTGGGCTATTGTCCTTTTTAACACTCAAAAGTAATAGGAGAGAGAGTCCCCCCCCCCGGCCCATCGTTTCCCCAAACATTTCCGATCAACATTTTGATATGGTCATTTTTTTCAACTTAGTTGAAAGGCCTGGAAATTATGTCTTTGAGGATGACAACCCTACCCTCATAGCCCGCAGGACAATGGTCGTAAGTTATGCCCTTGGGGCATATAAGGTTTTTATAGAAAGTTTTGTCGTAGAAGCTTCAAAAAGGTCTCATTCCATTGGAAATTAAGAGGACTAGCGCCTTTTGTGTTAGTCGAAAGTGGTCAGAGGGCAAATCATTTTCCCAAGCACTTTTAATCAAAATTTTGAGATAGTCATATTTTTTCCACGTATTTGAAAGGTCTGGAAATCATGTCTCTTAGGATAACGAATCCCCTTATTTCTCAGAGTAAGGGTTCTAAGTTATGTCTTGGGGACATATAAGGTTCTTATAGAAAGCATGGTCATATAAACTTCGGAGGGGGTCATTGGATCGGTAATAAGACGCTTTAGTGCTCTTTTTAAGAATCAAAGGGATCGAAGGGCCGTTATCCCCCCCCCCTACACACACACACACACCCACCCGTCGTATTGTCCTGACATACATTTCATCAAAATTTTGAGATAGCCATTTTATTCAAAATAATCTATATATCATATAACAAGGCTTTTGGGGTTGAAACAAGCCCCAGAGATTAGGGGCAAATGTTGTAAGTTATGCCCAGCAGGTATTTAAGGTTTTCATGAGTAGGAATGACAGTACCAGCCCCGTACGAACACATGTGCTGCCATCTACAATTGAGTCTAACGCCAAGCCTTTATAATTTATTCAAGGATTATTGATCGAGTCTAATAGGGTCAAGGTCGATTTATTTGTTGTTGTTTGTAGGTCTAATGACTCCAGGGCGAAGTTTGCACATGTACATTAACGGGGGAGAGATGTATTGATCCACAAGAGGGGACAGATTTCTGAGAAATTGATTTACATAATCGGTGGGGGAATGTATTGATCGAGTCTAACGGAATTAGAAATGACATCACTTGTTTCCTAGGAATTATACGGGACTCTAATGAGATAGAAATTCTATTTTTAAATATGGCTTCTTGGTCTTTAGTGACAGCGATAAATTGATATTCTATTTTTAGATATGGCTTCTCAGATCTTTAGGTCAGAGAGATAAATTGATATTCTATCAAAACCTTAAAAGTGTAGCTAGCAACATCTTAGAGATGAAGAGATTAACGCGGGAATTTTTTCCTGGGAATTTCAAATGTGACAGCGCAGGGATGCCGAAACAAAAGGAACACGCAAAAATTACTTTTAGGGGATTATTGTGGCGAAACCGTTTGAGACATTTTAGAAGATGATTTAGGTGAAATAGTTTGAGACAATATAGAAGATGATTGGGGGTGAAACTCTGTGGTCGTTATAATACACAAGTTCCATTTGAACAGTGTTGTGATGTCCCCTACCCTAATCCCAATGGGCCCCAACCCCCAAAGGGCCCCCTGGCTCCCAAAGGTCCTCGAGCCCCCAAAGACCCCCCAGGGCCCCAAAGCCCCCCCCGGGCCCCAACATTTTTTGTAATACTTTTTTGAAACAATTTGTTTGCATGTCTGGGTTGGTGTTTCCAAGTTCAAGAATTTGTCTTTGTTGGTTTGTATGTCTAAAGTGCCTGTCTTTCTCTGTTTGCATGTCTGTATCTATTTGTTTGCTTGTCTGGGTTGGTGTTTGCAAGTCCAAGAATTTGTCTTTGTTGGTTTGAATGTCTAAAGTGTCTGTCTTTCTCTGTTTGTATGTCTGATTCTATTTGTTTGCATGTCTGGTTTGTTGTGTTTGCAAGTTCAAGAATTTGTCTTTGTTGGTTTGAATGTCTAAAGTGCCTGTCTTTCTCTGTTTGTATCTCTGAATCTATTTGTTTGCATGTCTGGGTTGATGTTTGCAAGTCCAAGAATTTGTCTTTGTTGGTTTGAATGTCTAAAGTTTCTTTCTTTCTCTGTTTGTGTGTCTGATTCTATTTGTTTGCATGTCTGGGTTGATGTTTGCAAGTCCAAGAATTTGTCTTTGATGATATGAGTATCTAAAGTGTATGTCTTTTTCTGTTTGTTTGTCTTATTCGATGTGTTTACAGGTCTGGATTGGTGTTTGCAAGTCCAGGTATTTTTTTTTAATGGCTTGAATGTCTAAAGTGTCTGTGTTTCTCTGTTTGTGTGTCTGATTCTGTTTGTTTGCATCTGTGGGTTGATGATTGCAAGTCCAAGAATTAGTCTTTGTTGGTTTGAATCTCCGAAGTGTCTCTCTTTCTCTGTTTGTGTGTTCGATTCTATTTGTTTGCATGTCTGAGTTTGTGTTTGAAAATCCCACTATTTGTGTTCGTTGGTTTGAATGTCTAATGTTTCTATCTTTCTCTGTTTTTGTTTTTGAATCTATTTGTTTGCATGTCTGAGTTGGTGTTTGCAAGTCCAAGAATTTGTCTTTGTTGGTTTGAATGTCTAAAGTGTCTGTATTTCTCTGTGTGTGTGTCAGATTCTATTTGTTTACATGTCTGGGTTGGGGTTTGCAAGTCCAAAAATTTGTGTTTGTTGGTTTGAATGTCTAAAGTGTCTGTCTTTCTCTGGTTGTATGTCTGTATCTATTTTTTTGCATTTCTGAGGTGGTGTTTTAAATTCAAAGAATTTGCCTGTGTTGGTTTTAATGTCTAAATTGTCTGTCTTTCCCTGTTTGTGTGTCTGATTCAATTTTTTTGCATGTCTGGGTTGGTGTTTGCAAGTCCAACTATTTGTCTTTGTTGCTTTGAATGTCTAAAGTGCCTGTCTTTCTCTGTTTGTATGTCTGATTCTATTTTTTTGCATGTCTGGGTCGGTGTTTGCATGTCCAAGTATTTGACTTTGTTGGTTTGAATGTCTAAAGTGTCTGTCTTTCTCCATTTGTGTGTCTGATTCTATTTGTTCGCATGTCTGGGCTGGTGTTTGCAAGTCCAAGAATTTGTCTTTGTTGGTTTGAATGTCTAAACTGTCTATCTTTCTCTGCTTGTGTGTGTGATTCTATTTTTTTAATTGTCTGGGTTAGTGTTTGCAAGTCCAAGTATTTGTCTTTGTTGTTTTGAATGTCTAAAGTGTCTGTCTTTCTCTGTTTGTATGTCTAATTCTATTTGTTTGCATTTCTGGGTTTGTGTTTGCAAGTCTAAGAATTTGTCATTGTTGCTTTGAATGTCTAAAGTGTCTGTCTTTCTCTGTTTGTGTGTCTGATTCTATTTGTTTGCATGTCTGGGTTGGTTTTTGCAAGTCCATCAATTTGTCATTGTTGGTTTGTATGCCCATAGTGTCTATCTCTATCTCTTTGTGCGTTTGATTCTATTGGTTTACATGTCTGGGTTGATGTTTGCAAGTACAACTAATTTTCTTTGTTGGTTTGAATATCTAAAGTGTCTGTCTTTCTATGTTTGTGTGTCTGATTCAATTTGTTTTGCATGTCTGGGTTGGTGTTTGCAAGTCTAAGAAATTGTCTTTGTTGGTTTGAATGTCTAAAGTGTCTGTCTTTCTCTGTTTGTGTGTCTGATTCTATTTGTTTGCATGTCTGGGTTGGTGTTTGCAAGTCCAAGTGTTTGTCTGTGTTGGTTTGAATGTCTAAAGTGTCTGTCTTTCTCTGTTTGTCTGTCAAATTCTATTTGTATGAATGTCTGGGTTGGTGTTTGCAAGTCCAAGAATTTGTCTTTGTTGGTTTGAATGTCTAAAGTGTCTGTCTTTCTCTGTTTGTGTGTCTGATTCTATTTGTTTGCATGTCTGGGTTGGTGTTTGCAAGTCCAAGTCTTTGTCTTTGTTGGTTTGAATGTCTAAAGTTTCTGTCTTTCTCTGTTTGTGTGTCAAATTCTATTTGTATGCATGTCTGGGTTGGTGTTTGTAAGTCCAAGAATTTGTCTTTGTTGGTTTGAATGTCTAAAGTGTCTGTCTTTCTCTATTTGTGTGTCTGATTCTATTTGTTTGCATTTCTGGGTTGGTGTTTGCAAGTCCAAGTATCTGTCTTTGTTGGTTTGAATGTCTAAAGTGTCTGTCTTTCTGTGTTTGTTTGTCTGATTTTATTTGTTTGCATGTCTGGGTTGGTGCTTGCAAGTCCAACTATTTGTCTTGGTTGGTTTGAATGTCTAAAGTGTCTGTCTTTCACTGTTTATGAGTATGATTCTATTTGTTTGCATGTTTGGTTTGATGTTTGCAAAATCCGAGAATTCGTCTTTGTCGGTTTGAATGTCTAAAGTGTCTGTCTTTCTCTGTTTACATGTCTGATTCTATTTGTTTGCATGTCTGGGGTGATGTTTGCAAGTCCAAGTATTTGTCTTTGTTGGTTTGAATGTCTGAAGTGTCTGTCTTTCTCTGTTTGTGTGTCGGATTTTATTTGTTTGCATGTCTGGGTTGATGTTTGCAAGTCCAAGTATTTGTCTTTGTTGGTTTGAATGTCTAAAGTGTCTGTCTTTCTCTGTTTGTGGGACTGATTCTATTTGTTTTGCATGTCTGGGTTGGTGTTCGCAAGTCTAAGTATTTGTCTTTGTTGGTTTAAATGTCTAAAGTGTCTGTCTTTCTCTGTTTGTGTGTCTGATTATATTTGTTTGCCTGTCTGGGTTGGTGTTTGCAAGTCCAAGTCTTTGTCTGTGTTGGTTTGAATGTCTAAAGTGTCTGTCTTTCTCTGTTTGTCTGTCAAATTCTATTTGTATGCATGTCTGGGTTGGTGTTTGCAAGTCCAAGAATTTGTCTTTGTTGGTTTGAATGTCTAAAGTGTCTGTCTTTCTCTGTTTGTGTGTCTGATTCTATTTGTTTGACTGTCTGGGTTGGTGTTTGCAAGTCCAAGTGTGTGTCTGTGTTGGTTTGAATGTCTAAAGTGTCTGTCTTTCTCTGTTTGTGTGTCAAATTCTATTTGTATGCATGTCTGGGTTGGTGTTTGCAAGTCCAAGAATTTGTCTTTGTTGGTTTGAATGTCTAAAGTGTCTGTCTTTCTCTATTTGTGTGTCTGATTCTATTTGTTTGAATTTCTGGGTTGGTGTTTGCAAGTCCAAGTATCTGTCTTTCTTGATTTGAATATCTAAAGTGTTTGTCTTTCTCTGTTTGTGTGTCTGATTTTATTTGTTTGCATGTCTGGGTTGGTGCTTGCAAGTCCAACTATTTGTCTTTGTTGGTTTGAATGTCTAAAGTGTCTGTCTTTCACTGTTTATGAGTTTGATTCTATTTGTTTGCATGTTTGGTTTGATGTTTGCAAGTCCGAGAATTTGTCTTTGTCGGTTCGAATGTCTAAAGTGTCTGTCTTTCTCTGTTTACATGTCTGATTCTATTTGTTTGCATGTCTGGGTCGGTGTTTGCAATTCCAAGTATTTGTCTTCGTTGGTTTGAATGTCTAAAGGGTCTGTCCTTCTCTGTTTGTGTGTCTGATTCTATTTGTTTGCATGTATGGGTTGGTGTTTGCAAGTCAAAGAATTTGTCTTTGTTTGTTTGAATGTCTAAAGTGTCTTTCTTTCTCTGTTTGTGTGTCTGATTCTATTTGTTTGCATGTCTGGGTCGGTGTTTTCATGTCCAAGTATTTGTCTTTGTTGGTTTGAATGTCTAAAGTGTCTGTCTTTCTCTGTTTGTGTGTCTGATTCTATTTGTTTGCATGTCTGGGTTGGTGTTTGCAAGTCCAAGAATTTGTCTTTGTTGGTTTGAATGTCTAAAGTGTCTGTCTTTCTCTGTGTGTGTTTCTGATTCTATTTGTTTGCATGTCTGGGTGGGTGTTTGCAAGTCCAAGTATCTGTTTTTGTTGGTTTGAATGTCTAAAGTGTCTGTCTTTCTCTGTTTACATGTCTGATTCTATTTGTTTACATGTCTGGGTTGGTGTTTGCAAGTCAAAGTATTTGTCTTTGTAGGTTTGAATGTCTAAAGTGTCTGTCTTTCTCTGTTTGTGTGTCTGATTCTATTTGTTTGCATGTCTGGTTTGTTGTGTTTGCAAGTTCAAGAATTTGTCTTTGTTGGTTTGAATGTTTTAAGTGTCTGTCTTTCTCGGTTTGTATCTCTGAATCTATTTGTTTGCAAGCCTGGGTTGGTGTTTGCAAGTCCAAGAATTTGTCTTTGTTGGTTTGAATGTCTAAAGTGTCTGTCTTTCTCTGTTTGTGTGTCTGATTCTATTTGTTGGCATGTGTAGATAGATGTTTACAAGTCCAAAAATCTGTATTTGTCTGTTTGTATGTCTATAATATCTGTCTTTCTCTTTTTGTGTGTCTGATTCTATTTCTTTGAAAGTCTGGGTTGGTGTTTGCAATTCCAAGAATTTACCTTTGTTGGTTTGAATGTCTAAAGTGTCTGTCTTTCTCTGTTTGTGTGTCTGATTCAATTTGTTTGCATGTCTGGGTTGGTGTTTGCAAGTCCAACTATTTGTCTTTGTTGCTTTGAATGTCTAAAGTGCCTGTCTTTCTCTGTTTGTATGTCTGATTCTATTTTTTTGCATTTCTGGGTCGGTGTTTGCATGTCCAAGTATTTGACTTTGTTGGTTTGAATGTCTAAAGTGTCTGTCTTTCTCCATTTGTGTGTCTGATTCTATTTGTTCGCATGTCTGGGCTGGTGTTTGCAAGTCCAAGAATTTGTCTTTGTTGGTTTGAATGTCTAAACTGTCTATCTTTCTCTGCTTGTGTGTGTGATTCTATTTTTTTAATTGTCTGGGTTAGTGTTTGCAAGTCCAAGTATTTGTCTTTGTTGGTTTGAATGTCTAAAGTGTCTGTCTTTCTCTGTTTGTATGTCTTATTCTATTTGTTTGCATGTCTGGGTTGGTGTTTGCAAGTCAAAGAATTAGTCATTGTTGCTTTGAATGTCTAAAGTGTCTGTCTTTCTCTGTTTGTTTGTCTGATTCTATTTGTTTGCATGTCTGGGTTGCTGTTTGCAAGTCCAAGTATTTGTCTTTGTTGGTTTGAATGTCTAAAGTGTCTGTCTTTCTCTGTTTGGGTGTTTGATTCTATTTGTTTGCATGTCTGGGTTGGTGTTTGCAAGTCCAAGTATTTGTCTTTTTTGGTTTGAATGTCTGAAGTGTCTGTCTTTCTCTGTTTGTGGGACTGATTCTATTTTTTTTGCATGTCTGGGTTGGTGTTCGCAAGTCAAAGTATTTGTCTTTGTTGGTTTAAATGTCTAAAGTGTCTGTCTTTCTCTGTTTGTGTGTCTGATTCTATTTGTTTGCCTGTCTGGGTTGGTGTTTGCAAGTCCAAGACTTTGTCTGTGTTGGTTTGAATGTCTAAAGTGTCTGTCTTTCTCTGTTTGTCTGTCAAATTCTATTTGTATGCATGTCTGGGTTGGTGTTTGCAAGTCCAAGAATTTGTCTTTGTTGGTTTTAATGTCTAAAGTCTCTGTATTTCTCTGTTTGTGTGTCTGATTCTATTTGTTTGCATGTCTGGGTTGGTGTTTGCAAGTCCAAGTCTTTGTCTGTGTTGATTTGAATGTCTAAAGTCTCTGTCTTTCTCTGTTTGTGTGTCAAATTCTATTTGAATGCATGTCTGGGTTGGTGTTTGAAAGTCCAAGAATTTGTCTTTGTTGGTTTGAATGTCTAAAGTGTCTGTCTTTCTCTTTGTGTGTGTATGATTCTATTTGTTTGTATTTCTGGGTTGGTGTTTGCAAGTCCAAGAATTTGTCCTTGTTGGTTTGAATGTCTAAAGTGTCTGTCTTTCTCTGTTTGTGTGTCTGATTTTATTTGTTTGTATGTCTGGGTTGGTGTTTGCAAGTCCAAGTATGTGTCTTGGTTGGTTTGAATGTCTAAAGTGTCTGTCTTTCACTGTTTATGCGTTTGATTCTATTTGTTTGCATGTTTGGTTTGATGTTTGCAAGTCCGAGAATTTGTCTTTGTCGGTTTTAATGTCTAAAGTGTCTGTCTTTCTCTGTTTACATGTCTGATTCTATTTGTTCGCATGTCTGGGTTGATGTTTGCAAATCCAAGTATTTGTCTTCGTTGGTTTGAATGTCTAAAGTGTCTGTCTTTCTCGGTTTATATGTCTGATTCTATTTGTTTGCATGTCTGGGCTACTGTTTGCAATTCCAAGTATTTGTCTTTGTTGGTTTGAATGTCTAAATTGTGTGTCTTTCTCTGTTTGTGTGTCTGATTCTATTTGTTTTGCATTTCTGGGTTGGTGTTCGCAAGTCTAAGTATTTGTCTTTGTTGGTTTAAATGTCTAAAGTTTCTGTCTTTCTCTGTTTGTGTGTCTGATTCTATTTGTTTGCCTGTCTGGGTTGGTGTTTGCAAGTCCAAGTCTTTGTCTGTGTTGGTTTGAATGTCTAAAGTGTCTGTCTTTCTCTGTTTGTCTGTCTAATTCTATTTGTTTGCATGTCTGGGTTGTTGTTTTCATGTCCAAGAATTTGTCTTTGTTGGTTTGAATGTCTAAAGTGTCTGTCTTTCTCTGCTTGTGTGTCTGATTCTATTTGTTTTCATGTCTGGTTTGGTGTTTGCAAGTCCAAGTATTTGTCTTTGTTGGTTTGAATGTCTAAAGTGTCTGTCTTTCTCTGTTTGTGTGTCAAATTCTATTTGTATGCATGTCTGGGTTGGTGTTTGCAAGTCCAAGTATTTGTCTTTGTTGGTTTGAATGTCTAAAGTGTCTGTCTTTCTCTGTTTGTGTGTCTGATTCTATTTGTTTGTATGTCTGGGTTGGTGTTTGCAAGTCCAAGTATTTGTCTTTGTTGGTTTGAATGTTTAAAGTGTCTGTCTTTCTCTGTTTGTGTGTCTGATTCTATTTGTTTGCATTTATGGGTTGGTGTTTGCAAGTCCAGAAATTCGTGTTTAATGGATGGAATGTATAAAGTATCTGTCGTTCGCTGTTTAAATCTGTAATTTTGTTTGTTTGCATGTCTAGGCTTGGTTCTGTAGGTCAGTGTATTTTTGCTGGTCGGTTTGAATGTTTTTAGTGTCTGTCTTTCTCTGTTTGTGAGTCTGATTCTATTTGTTTACATGTCTGGGTTGATGTTTGCAAGTCAAAGAATTTGTCTTTGTTGGTTTGAATGTCTAAAGTGTCTTTCTTTCTCTGTTTGTGTGTCTGATTCTATTTCTATGCATGTCTGGGTCGGTGTTTGCATTTCCAAGTATTTGTCTCTGTTGGTTTGAATGTCTAAAGTGTCTGTCTTTCTCTGTTTGTGTGTCTGATTCTATTTGTTTGCATGTCTGGGTTGGTGTTTGCAAGTCCAAGAATTTCTCATTGTTGGTTTGAATGTCTAAAGTGTCTGTCTTTCTCTGTGTGTGTATCTGATTCTATTTGTTTGCATGTCTGGGTTGGTGTTTACAAGTCCAAGTATTTTCTTTTTTGGTTTGAATGTTTAAAGTGTCTGTCTTTCTCTGTTTACATGTCTGATTCTATTTGTTTGCATGTCTGGGTTGGTGTTTGCAAGTCCAAGTATTTGTCTTTGTTGGTTTGAATGTCTAAAGTGTCTGTCTTTCTATGTTTGTGTGTCTGATTCTATTTGTTTGCATGTCTGGTTTGTTGTGTTTGCAAGTTAAAGAATTTGTCTTTGTTGGTTTGAATGTATAAAGTGCCTGTCTTTCTCGGTTTGTATCTCTGAATCTATTTGTTTGCATGTCTGGGTTGGTGTTTGCAAGTTCTAGAATTTGTCTTTGCTGGTGTGAATATCTAAAGTGTCTGTCTTTCACTGCTTATGCGTTTGATTCAATTTGTTTGCATGTCTAGGCTAATATTTGCAAGGCCAAAAATTTGTCTCTGTCTGTCTGTATATATAAAGTGTCTATTCTTCACTTTTTGTGAGTCTGATTATATTTCTTTGAATGTTTGGATTAATGTTTGCAAGTACAATAATTTGTCTTTGTTGGTTGGAATGTCTGAAGTGTCTGTCTTTCACTGCTTATGCGTCTGTTTATATTTTTTTCCATGTCTAGGTTGATGTTTGAAAGTACAATAATTTGTCTTTGCCGGTTTGAATGTCTAAAGTGTCTGTCTTTATCTGTTTGTGTGTCTGATTCTATTTGTTTGCATGTCTGGGTTGGTGTTTGCAAGTCCAAGAATTTGCCTTTGTTGGTTTAAATGTCAAAAGTGTCTGTCTTTCTCTGTTTGTGTGTCTGATTCTATTTGTTTCCATGTCTGGGTTGGTGTTTGCAAGTCCAAGAATTTGTCTTTGTTGGTTTGAATGTCTAAAGTGTCTGTCTTTTTCTGTTTGTGTGTTTGATTCTATTTGTTTGCATGTCTAGGTTGATGTTTGGAAGTCCAAGAATTTGTCTTCTTTTTGTTTGAATGTCTAAAGTGTCAGTCTTTCTCTATTTGTGTGTTTGATTCTATTTGTTTGCATGTCTGGGTTGGTGTTTGCAAGTCCAAGTATTTGTGTTTGTTGGTTTGAATGTCTAAAGTGTCTGTCTTTCTCTGTTTGTGTGTCTGATTCTATTTGTTTGCATGTCTGAGTTGGTGTTTGCAAGTCCAAGAATTTGTTTTTGTTGGTTTGAATGTCTAAAGTGTCTGTCTTTCTCTGTTTGTGTGTCTGATTCTATTTGTTTGCATGTCTGGGTTGGTGTTTGCAAGTCCAAGTATTTGTCTTTGTTGGTTTGAATGTCTAAAGTGTCTGTCTTTCTATGTTTGTGTGTCTGATTCTATTTGTTTGAATGTCTGAGTTGGTGTTTGCAAGTCCAAGAATTTGTCTTTGTTGGTTTGAATGTCTAAAGTGTCTGTCTTTCTCTGTTTGTGTGTCAGATTCTATTTTTTTGCATGTCTGGGTTGGTGTTTTCAAGTCCAAATATTTGTCTTTGTTGGTTTGAATGTCTAAAGTGTCTGTCTTTCTCTGTTTGTGTGTCCGATTCAATTTTGTTTGCATATCTGGATTGGTGTTTGCAAGTCCAAGAATTTGCCTTTGTTGGTTTGAATTTCTAAAGTGTCTGTCTTTCTCTGTTTGTATGTCTGATTCTATTTGCTTGCATGTCTGTGTTGGTGTTTGCAAGTCCAAGAATTTGTCTTTGTTGGTTTGAATGTCTAAACTGTCTGTCTTTCTCTGCTTGTGTGTGTGATTCTATTTGTTTACATGTCTGGGTTAGTGTTTGCAAGTCCAAGTATTTGCCTTTGTTGGTTTGAATGTCTAAAGTGTCTGTCTTTTTCTGTTTGTCTGTCTGATTCTATTTGTTTGAATTTCTGGGTTGGTGTTTGCAAGTCAAAGTATTTGTCATTGTTGCTTTGAATGTCTAAAGTGTCTGTCTTTCTCTGTTTGTGTGTCTGATTCTATTTGTTTGCATGACTGGGTTGGTGTTTGCAAGTCCAACATTTTGTCTTTCTTGATTTGAATGTTCAAAGGGTCTGTCTTTCTCTGTTTGTGTGTTTGATTCTATTGTTTTTCATGTCTGGGTTGGTGTTTGCAAGTCCAAGTATTTGTATTTGTTTGCTTGAATGTATAAAGTGTCTGTCTTTCTCTGTTTGTGGGACTGATTCTGTTTGTTTGCATTTCTGGGTTGGTGTTTGCAAGTACAAGTATTTGTCTTTGTTGGTTTGAATGTCTAAAGTCTCTGTCTTTCTCTGTTTGTGTGTCTGATTCTATTTGTTTGCCTGTCTGGGTTGGTGTTTGCAAGTCCAAGTATTTGTCTGTGTTGGTTTGAATGTCTAAAGTCTCTGTCTTTCTCTGTTTGTGTGTCTGATTCTATTTGTTTGCCTGTCTGGGTTGGTGTCTGCAAGTCCAAGAATTTGTCTTTGTTGGTTTGAATGTCTAAAGTGTCTGTCTTTCTCTGTTTTTGTGTCTGATTCTATTTGTTTGCATGTCTGGGTTGGTGTTTGCAAGTCCAAGAATTTGGCTTTGTTGGTTTGAATGTCTAAAGTGTTTGTCTTTTTTCTGATTTTGTGTCTGATTCTATTTGTTTGCATGACTGGGTTGGTGTTTGCAAGTCCAAGTATTTGTCTTTGTTGGTTTGAATGTCTAAAGTGTCTGTCTTTATCTGTTTTTGTGTCTGATTCTATTTGTTTGCATTCCTGGGTTGATGTTTGCAAGTCAAAGAGTTTGTCATTGTTGGTTTGAATGTCTAAAGTGTCTGTGTTTCTCTGTTTATGTGTCTGATTCTATTTGTTTGCATGTCTGGGTTGGTGTTTACAAGTCCAAGTATTTGTCTTTGTTGGTTTGAATGTCTAAAGTGTCTGTCATTCTCTGTTTGTGTGTCTGATTCTATTTGTTTGCATGTCTGGATTGATGTTTGTAAGTCAAAGAATTTGTTTTTGCTGGTTTGAATGTCTAAAGTGTCTGTCTTTCTCTGTTTGTGTGTCTGTTTCTATTTGTTTACATGTCTGGGTTGGTGTTTTCAAGTCCAAATATTTGTCTTTGTTGGTTTCTATGTCTAAAGTGTCGGTCTTTCTCTGGTTGTATGTCTATATCTATTTGTTTTGCATTTCTTAGTTGGTTTTTGAAAGACCAAGTAATTTTCTTTTTTGTTTTTAATTTCAAAAGTGTCTGTCTTTCTCTGCTTGTATGTCTGATTCTATTTGTTTGCATGTCTGGGTTGGTGTTTGCAAGTCCAACTATTTGTCTTTGTTGCTTTGAATGTCTAAAGTGCCTGTCTTTCTCTGTTTGTATGTCTGATTCAATTTTTTTGGATGTCTGGGTTGGTGTTTGCAAGTCCAAGAATTTGACTGTGTTGGTTTGAATGTCTAAAGGGTATATCTTTCTCAGGTTGAGTGTCTGATTTTATTTGTTTTCATATGTGGGTTGGTGTTTTCAAGTCCATGAATTTCTTTTTGTTAGTTTGTATAACTAAACTGTCTGTCTTTCTCTGCTTGTGTGTCTGATTCTATTTTTTTACATGTCTGGGTTAGTGTTTGCAAGTCCAAGTATTTGTCTTTGTTGTTTTGAATGTCTAAAGTGTCTGTCTTTCTCTGTTTGTATGTCTTATTCTATTTGTTTGCATTTCTTGGTTGGTGTTTTCAAGTCTAAGAATTTGTTTTTGTTGGTTTGAATGTCTAAAGTGTCTGTCTTTCTCTGTTTGTGTGTCTGATTCTATTTGTATGCATGTCTGGGCTGGTGTTTGCAAGTCCAACATTTTGTCATTCTTGGGTTTGATTGTCTAAATGGTCTGTCCTTCTCTATTTGTTTGTCTGATTCTATTTGTTTGCATGTGTGGGTTGGTGTTTACAAGTGCAAGAATTTGTCTTTGTTGGTTTGAATGTATTAAGTGTCTTTCTTTCTCTGTTTGTGGGACTGATTCTCTTTGTTTGCATGTCTGGGTTGGTGTTTGCAAGTACAAGTATTTGTCTTTGTTGGTTTGAATGTCTAAAGTCTCTGTCTTTCTCTGTTTGTGTGTCTGATTCTATTTGTTTGCCTGTCTGGGTTGGTGTTTGCAAGTCCAAGTGTTTGTCTGTGTTGATTTGAATGTCTAAAGTGTCTGTCTTTCTCTGTTTGTGTGTCAAATTCTATTTTTATGCATGTCTGGGTTGGTGTTTGCAAGTCCAAGAATTTGTCTTTCTTGGTTTGAATGTCTAAAGTGTCTGTCTTTCTCTATTTGTGTGTCTGATTCTATTTGTTTGTATTTCTGGGTTGGTGTTTGCAAGTCCAAGTATTTGTCTTTGTTGGTTTGAATGTCTAAAGTGTCTGTCTTTCTCTGTTTGTGTGTCTGATTTTATTTGTTTGCATGTATGGGTTGGTGTTTGCAAGTCCAAGTATTTGTCTTTGTTGGTTTGAATGTTTAAAGTGTCTGTCTTTCTCTGTTTGTGTGTCTGATTCTATTTGTTTGCATGTGTGGTTTGATGTTTGCAAGTCCAAGAATTTGTCTTTGTTGGTTTGAATGTCTAAAGTGTCTGTGTTTCTCTGTTTACATGTCTGATTCTTATTATTTGCATGTCTGGGTTGATGTTTGCAAGCCCAAGTATGTGTGATTGTTGGTTTGAATGCCTATAGTGTCTGTCTTTCTCTGTTTTTGTGTCTGATTATATTTGTATGCATGTATGGGATGTTGTTTTCAAGACCAAGTAATTTACTTTGTTTGGTTGAATGTATAAAGTGTCTTTCTTTCTCTGTTTGTGTGTCTGATTCTATTTGTATGCATGTCTGGGTTGGTGTTTGCAAGTCCAAGTTTTTGTCTTTGTTGGTTTTAATGTATAAAGTATCTTTCAGTTAGTGTGGATTTGTCTGATTCTATTTGTTTGCATATCTTGGTTGGTGTATGCAAATCCCAGTATTTTTCTTTGTTGGCTTGAATGTCTAAAGTGTCTGTTAGTCTTTTTTTGCACATTTTATTCTACTTTTTTACATTTATGTGCTGATGTTTACATGTCCAACTATCTGTCTTTGTTTGTTTGAATGTCTAAAGTGTCTGTCTTTCTCTGTTTATACGGTTGATTCTATTTGTTTGCATGTCTGGGTTGATGTTTGCAAGTCCGAGAATTTGTCTTTGTTGGTTTGAATGTCTAAAGTGTCTGTCTTTCTCTGTTTGTGTGTCTGATTCTATTTGTTTGCTTGTCTGGGTTGGTGTTTGCATGTCCAAGAATTTGTCTTTGTTGGTTTGATTGTCTTAACTGTCTGTCTTTCTCTGCTTGTGTGTGTGATTCTGTTTTTTTACATGTCTGGGTTAGTGTTTGGAAGTCCAAGTATTTGTCTTTGCTGTTTTGAATGTCTAAAGTGTCTGTCTTTCTCTGCTTGTATTTCCTATTCTATTTGTTTTCATGTCTGGGTTGGTGTTTGCAAGTCTAAGAATTTGTCTTTGTTGGTTTGAATGTCTAAAGTGTCTGTCTTTCTCTGTTTGTGTGTCTGATTCTATTTGTTTGCATGTCTGGGTTGGTGTTTACAAGTCCAAGAATTTGTCTTTGTTGGTTTGAATGTCTGAAGTGTCTGTCTTTCTCTGTTTGTGGGTTTGATTCTATTTGTTTGCACGTCTGGGTTGGTGTTTGCAAGTCTAAGTATTTGTCTTTGTTGGTTTGAATGTTTAAAGTTTCTGTCTTTCTCTGTTTGTGTGTCTGAGTCTATTTGTTTGCATGTCTGGGTTGGTCTTTGCAAGTCCAAGAATTTGTCTTTGTTGGTTTAAATGTCTAAAGTGTCTGTCTTTCTCTGTTTGTGTGTCTGATTCTATTTGTTTTCGTGTCTGGGTTAGTGTTTGCAAGTCCAAGAATCTGTCTTTGTTGGTTTTAATGTCTAAAGTGTCTGTCTTTCTCTATTTGTACGTCTGATTCTATTTGTTTTCGTTTGTGGTTTGGTGTTTGCAAGTCCAAGAATTTGTCTTTCTTAGTTTGAATGTCTAAAGTGTCTGTCTTTCTCTGTTTGTGTGTATGATTCTATTTGTTAGCATGTCTGGGTTGGTGTTTACAAGTCCAAGTGTTTGTCTTTGTTGGTTTGAATGTCTAAAGTGTCTGTATTTTTCTGTTTGTGTGTCTAATTCTATTTTGTTTGCATGTCTGGGTTGGTGTTTGCAAGTCCAAGAATTTGTCTTTGTTGGTTTGAATGTCTAAAGTGTCTGTCTTTCTCTGTTTGTGTGTCTGATTCTATTTGTTTGAATGTCTGGGTTGTTTTTTGAAAGTCAAAGTATCTGTCTTTGTTTGCTTGATTGTCTAAAGCGTCTGTCTTTCTCTGTTTTTGTGTCAGATTCTATTTTTTTTATGTCTGGGTTGATGTCTGCAGGTCCAAGAATTTGTCTGTGATGGTTTGAATGTCTAAAGTGTCAGTCTTTCTCTGTTTGTGTGTCTAATTAGATTTGTTTGTATATCTGGGCTGATGTTTGCAAGCCCAAGAATTTTTCATTGTTGGTTTGTATCTCTAGAGTGTATTTATTTCTCTGTTTTTGTGTATGAATTTATTTGTTTGCAAGTCTGGTCAGGTGATTGCAATACAAAGTATTTGTATTTGTTTGTTTGAATTTCTAAAGTGTCTGTCTTTCTTTGTTTGTGTGTCTAATTCTATTTATTTGCATATCTGTGTTGGTGTTTACAAGTCCAAGTATTTGTCTTTGTTCGTTTGAATAACTAACGTGTCTGTCTTTCTCGGTTTGTGTGTCTGATTCTATTTGTTTGCATGTATGGGTTGTTGTTTGAAAGTCAAAGTTTTTGTATTTGTTGGTTTGAATGTCTAAATTGTGTGTCTTTCTATGTTTGTGTGTCTGATTTTATTTGTTTGCATGTCTGGGTTGGTGTTTGCAAGACCAAGAATTTGTCTTTGTTGGTTTAAATGTCTGAGGTGTCTGTCTTTCTTTGTTTGTGTGTCTGATTCTATTTGTTTGCATGTTTGGTTTGATGTTTGCAAGTCCAAGAATTTGTCTTTGTTGGTTGTGTCTGATTCTATTTGTTTGCATGTCTGGGTTGGAGTTTGCAAGTCCAAGTATTTGTCTTTGTTGGTTTGAATGTCTAAAGTGTCTGTCTTTTCTGTTTGTATGTCTGAATCTATTTGTTTGCATGTCTGGGTTGGTTTTTGCAAGTCCAAAAATTTGTCTTTGTTGGTATTATATATATATATATATATATATATATATATATATATATATATATATATATATATATATATATATATATATATATATATATATATATATATATATATATATATATCAATATGTAATATGTATATATATATATATATATATATATATATATATATATATATATATATATATATATATATATATATATATATATATATATATATATATATATATATATATATATATATATATATATATATATATATATATGTATATATATAGATTTGTGTGTGTAAATAAATACACATTTAGCAAGATACAAAAGTATTTGCATGTAATCACTGATTCTGCCATCCACGGAACATCATCCGTAAATAAAAGCATTGGAAACGCCATAATCGCTAATTTTGCACAAAGGAGAGTGACCTACCTTGCTTCAACTGTATTTTACTTCTGAAAATCCTGGAAATACCATTCCCTCAAACACTTATCCTATTTTTGTCCCCAGCTACCCAATTTCTTGACATATGGTCAGCCAATGTAGAGTACCTCAGAAGGTCCCTCTGGAATATATCTCGCATGTCGTCTTCAACCTTTTGTCATCAGACGTCATTGCAGATTGCTTTTTTATTATATCAATATGTGCTTAAGATAGGGAATTCCCAAAGCAGTCAAAATTTGAAATGAAAATAATGAGTTTCCATGCGAATTAAAGTAACGAATGTATTTGTGTTTTCTTCAAATAATGGCAGCTTGTCAAATTAACAAAGGCGCTAATAATGTATCCGTGGTTAAAACAAGGCCGCTTTTCCTCCTATTAAATGTTGAATTTATGATCACTACCGCTTAAGGGCTACTCACCAGAAAATTTATTTTATAATTCCCAGGTTTTTACTTACTTTTTTTATTCGATCAAACAGAGCGGGCCAACCTATGACTTGTATTCTTGCTAGGTTGCGCTGCAACCACGATCATGCTTTTTTTTTTACTTCATTTCTTGAGGATGTAAATTTATTATAAAATGGAAACAAATGGTTGATTAATTCAAAAAAAAAGCGAATCTGGAAATGATACTTAAATGCATCTTGCACAAAACCTTACAAAAAGTTGAAATAATCCCTAACTATCCTATGCAAAATTTTGGAATAAGTAGATTCTCCATGAGAATGTGAACATTGACCTGATGAATCCTAAGCAGTGGCGTCAATTGGAAGGAGCCAAGGGGCCGTAGCTCCCCAGTTTTTTGCCCCCTCGACTTCAAAACGTACCTCTGTTAGTTTTTTTTGCTTGTGTTTTTTTTTTTGGGGGGGGGTGGTCAAAATTACCTTTTTGGGGGGATATTTTTTTTTTTCGATTGAGAACATGGAAAACAACAAATTTGCCCCCCCCCCCACTAAAAAGTGTTCGTGGATTAATGCCACTGCTCCCAAAATTTAGAAGGCAAAATTTGCCTTCTTTTTTTATGGTGCACACTGGCTGTTCTAAAAATGTCTCCTGGAAATAAGAAGTCTCCTGGAACTAAAAATGTCTCCTGGAAATAAATTTCTCCTGATTCTCCTGGAAATAAGAAGTTTTTGACGCAAGATATTCAGAATTTTGAAAAGATATTGTTGAATTTAGTCTTCATATCAAATAATTGTTAAAAATGGCTCCCAAAATATAGTTTTTCCATTATTCTATGCTTCAGAGTGGCTATTTTGAAAATTTCAAATCATTCTCCTCAGGCCAGAATTTGCCAATAGACCCACTAGGCCCGGGCCAAGGGGCGCAAAATGCCAGGGGGTGCAATACACTATCATTGAGTGATTTTTTTTTTTTCTTAACAAAAACTGGACTGGTGTGATGTATCGTCAAAGTACCAGGTGCACCCCACAGCCGCGCTGTCTATTCACACAAAAGTGAATTTAAAATAACACAGGAATTTCGTGGCCACATATAAACTGTCAGATGTCTCCCAAGAATGGCAGCTGAGAGTTCGGTATCACCTCTTTCTTTCATTGGCTCATTAGTGGGGTTCTGTTCTGTGCTTCCACTCTTCCACTAACTCCGAGTTTTCGAAGATTTCCCCGAAAATCTTGCAAAAACGTTTAGGCCTAGAAGTTTCAAAACTTTAAATCTGGCCCTGATTGTCTTGAAGGCTAAAAGTTCTTGCTTCAGGTAACTTTAAATTTTGAAAAGCAACTCTTCAAGTCTATCTTCATATCATATCAATTTGCACTAGATGCATCCCCAAAAGTATTTGTGCATTATTATTCTCTTCTGCACAGTGGCTTTTGTCAAAAATGACAAATGGTTCCACTGAAGATTGAGATTGGAGTTTGTAACGTAAGATGGTTGAAATTTTAAAAAGCTGCTCTTCAGTTCAACTTTGATATAAAATCGTTTTAATTATGTCTATATATATATATATATATATATATATATATATATTTTTTTTTTTTTTTTTTTTATGTTGGACTGCTGCTGTTTTGAAAACTTCAAAGGACTCTTCTGAAGATTATAAGTTTGCGACGCAAGATGGTTTTAATTTTAAAAAGCAACATGCCAGTTAAATATTTATACCATAATAACGTTGAAAAAAAAGTTTAAAAAATATATTCAGAAAAAATTCAAGGAAAATTAAAAACTGATGTTAATAACTAACATAAGCAATAACCAATTCATATATTATTATCCAAACTTACAACAGTCAGAAATTTATTATAAATGAAAAGTTTTACACCTTAGACGACGTAACATCAAAATTAACAATAAGGCCAGACCTAAGCTAGCGCTGCCTAAGTAAAGAACGATGTGAGCACAATATGTTTTTGTTTTTTTTTTTTGGTTCTCCATACCAGGGCACTTCGTATCGAAGGAGTTGTCGTTTAAACTTCGAAAAGGGCTCATTCGATTGGAAATTGGAATGGCTAGTGCCCTTTTTAATAGTCAAAAGTAATTGGAGGGCGACTAGCCCCCCCCCCCCGCCATTCATTCCCCCAAACACATCCAATAAAAATTCTGAGATGACCATTTTGTTCAGCGTAGTTGACTTCCGTATTTAAAATATGTTTTTGAGGAGGACACTCCCCCACAACCCTCAGGGCAAGGGTTTTAAGTTATGCCCTGGGGGCTTATAAGGTTTTTATTGAAGGCGTTGTCGTAGAAACTTCAAAGAGGCTCATTCAATTGGAAATTCCAAGAGCTAGTGCCCTTTTTAATAGTCGAAAGTGATTGGAGGGCAACTAGCCCCCCCCCCCCCCGACGCCCATCATTCCCCCAAACACATCCAATCAAAATGTTGAGATTGCCATTTTGTTCAGCGTAGTTGATTTCCAGATAGAAAATATGTTTTTGAGGAGGACAATCCCCAACAGCCCTCAGGGCAAGGATTTTAAGTTATGCCCTGGGGGTATATAAGGATTTTAAAGAAGGCGTTGTTGTAGAAACTTCAAAAAAAGCTCATTCGATTAGAAATTCAAAGGGCTAGTGCCCTTTTTAATAGTCGAAAGTGATTGGAGGGCAGCTACCTCCCCCCCCCCAAAACCCATCATTCCCCCAAACACATCCAATAAAAATTTTGAGATGGCCATTTTGTTCAGCTTAGTTGATTTCCAGATAGAAAACATATTTTTGGGGAGGACACTCCCCCACAACCCTCAGGGCAAGGATTATAAGTTATGCCCGGGGGCATATAAGGTTTTTATTGAAATCTTTATCGTAGAAACCTGAAAAAGGGCTCATTTGATTTGAAATTCAAAGGGCTAGTACCCTTTTTAATAGTCGAAAGTGATGTTAGGGCAACTAACCCCCCTGGCCTAATCTACCACAAACCAGAGACGACACACACAGAGAGACAACACACACATAGAGACGACACACACACAGAGATGACACACACACACGCACAGACGACAAACACACATAGACAACAAACACACAGAGACGAAACACACACACAGAGACGACACACATACAGCGACGACACACACACAGAGACGAGAGACGACATACCCACAGAGACAACACACAAACACAGACGTCACACACACAGAGACGACACACACACAGAGACGACACAGACACAGAGATGACAAACATTCAAAGACGACACACACACACACAGACAGACACAGACGACACACACACAGAGACGACACACACACACAGAGGCGACACACACACAGAGACAACACACACACAGAGACGACACACACACAGAGACGAAACACGCATAGAGACGACAAACATAGAGATAATAAACATAGATACACATAGATATAAGGTTTTTACTGAAATCTTTGTCGTAAGAAACTTGAAAAAGGTCTTATTCGATTTGAAATTCAAAGGGCTAGTACCCTTTTTAATAGTCGAAAGTGATTCGATGGCAACTAACCTCCTCTCACGCCCACCTTTTCCCCAGACACTCCACCACAACCCTCAGTGCAAGGACTATAAGTTATACCCTGGGACCATATAAGGTTTTTATTGAAATCTTGGTCGTAGAAACTTGAAAAACGGCTCATTCGATTTGAAATTCAAAGGGCTAGTACTCTTTTTAATAGTCAAAAGTTATCTGAGGGCAACTACACTCTCACGCCCACCTTTTCCCCAAACACATCCAATCAAAATTTTTAGATAGCCATTTTATTCAACGGAGTTGAAAGTTTTGGAAATTAGGTCTGTAAGGATGACAACCCCTCCCCCCAAGGGCTCATTCAATTGGAAATTGAAAGGGCTAGTGCCTTTTTTAATAGTTGAAAGTGATTGGATAGCGACTAACGCCCCCCTTTCACGCCAACCATTTTCCCAAACACATCCAATTAAAATTTTGAGATATCCATGTTGTTCAACGTTGTTGAAAGTTCCGGAAATTAGGTCTGTTAGGATGATAACCCACTTAGAGCCATCAGTGCAAGGGTTGTAAGTTATGCCCTGGAGGCATTAAAGTTTATATTGAAAGTTGTTATAGAAATTTCAAAAAGGTCTCATTTGATTGGAAGTTGAAATTGCCATTTTTAATAGTCGAAAGTGAGTTGAGAGTAATTAACCCCCCTCTTACAACCACCATTTCCCCAAAAACATTCAATCAAAGTTTAGATATAGCAATTTTGTTCAACATAGTTGAAAGTTCTGAAAATTATGTATTTAAGGATGACAAACCCCTGAGAGCCCCAGGGGGAAAGGTTGTAGTGTCGTAAAACTTCAAAAGGGGCTCATTCAATTTGAAGTTGAGAGGGCTAGTGCCCTTTGTAATAGTCAAAAGTGATTGGATCGTAGCTAACCTCCCTCTCACCCCCACCATTCCTCCAAACACATTCAATCAAAATTTCCAGATAGTCATTTTGTTCAACATAGTAGAAAGTTCTGGAAAATAGGTCTTTGAAAGTGACCTTAAGGTAAGGGTTTTAATATATGTATTGGGGGCAGATACGGTGCTTATAGAAAGTGCTATCGCTTTAAAAAGTGCTCATTCGATTGGAAATTGAAAGATCTTGTGTCCTACTTAATAGTCGAAAATTACAGAAAGGTTTGACATTTTTATAATTAAAATCGATGTGGGTATATATCAATAATACAAAAATGTATTATTTTTGTTGTTGTCGTTGTTTAGACCAGGGCACGTCGTATCGAAGGAAAATAGAAAGGCTATCTCATTCAATTGAAAATAGAAAGGGCTGATGCCCTTTTTAATAGTCGAAAGTGATTTGAGGGAAACTAATCCACCTTCCACCCCCACCGTCCCATGCCAACCCTCCCATTTCTGTTCATAAAATTTAACTAAATCAAAATAGAGTAAGTTTATCCAAGCTATCAAAGAAAGTAAACAGATTTTTTTGCGAATGGTATCATGTTTTCCATTTCAGGTCAACTAGAGGAGGTATGAAACTAAATTAAATAGTACTATTTGTGTCCAGATTTTTAAAAAAGTGTATGTTGTTAAACATTGCTGAAAATTTTTTCTCCAGCATACAAATAGCAGGCCAAACTATAAAGTCATAAAAAACAAAAAGATTTAAAGAATTATTTTCTTTTTCCCTGAAAAGACTATGTCAATATAAAACGAACAGAAATAAATTCAAAAAATATTTTCTACAAAATAAGTTTTTCAAAGAAAAGTAAAGAACTCCACTAAACAAAAAAAGGGCAAAAATAAAATAAAATAATCTACCAAGCGTGAAACAACCGCAAATCAGCACCAATAAATAAATGAAACCCAAAACGAACAGAAATTACAATAAATAACCGAATCAAACTCAAAACGAGCAGAAATTAACATAAGTTGGGCGCAAAACCCCTATGCCTTCCCAAGGCCAGAACAAAATTTGCACTTTACTGAAAAAATACAAATGAATGTGCAATGTCAATTTAATATACATATACTGATATTTTGTAATCAAAATGTTTATTTTATTTTATTTATTAAAGTTATAAAAGTAAAAAAATTAAATTTTTTCAGTTTTCGAGGGGCTAACGTAAAACAGGACAGCAAATTACAAGCTATTGGATATTCCACTTGAATATTAAACTACTTCATAAAATTTGAAATGCACTCCAATGCTTTAGTTCTTGAACAAATCAAAACAGTTTTTTTTTTACAATTATTCCTGGAGATAGCACATGATACATGATAAAATTGTGCTTACAAAAAAAGATTGGATCAACAAATGCTTAAAAAGATTTATGCAGAGAAAAGTTAAGAGTGATTTTACGACTAAAATGAGTAAAAGTAAAATGACCAATGAATATTTGAAAGTTAGGCGATGAACAGAAATCAAACTGATTAATTAAGTTAAAGAGTAATTACTATAAGTGAGGTTTCGACTAAACTCCTTCCCCCTCCCAGGATTACAAAAAAATTAAGGAACGATTCAAATTTTAGGGAAATGAGCAATTTATTTGAATTATGTTTGTTGCACAACATAGTTTTTCTTTTCTAAAAGCACATATTAAAAACATTTTAAAAGCACATATTCTAAAAGCACATAATTTTTCATCATAATTCCATTTCATTCAAAGATATGTGAAGTCGATAGCTGAGCACACTTTTAAAACTTCCAACTAAAATTTTTAGGCAATTTGTTTAGTCAGACAGTTCATGGTAACGAACAATAAGTAAGGAGCGATGCGGCTCAAAAGTAACCAAAACTTTAAGAAACAGACTCTTAATACAGTAGACACATCAAAAGAATCAAATTTGTATGATTATTCCAAATATATAAATTCATTCAAGCTTAATGTTACCCATCAAAATTTACGAGCCTGAGAAAATTGGCCCAGTTTTTGAAAAATGGGGAAACACCCTCAAAACATCAAGTGATTTGAATGAAGATCACACCATCAGATTCACCATATCAGATAATACTACTGTAGAGTTTCAAGCCCTATATACAAAAATTGGAATTTGTATTTTTTGCCAGAAGAAAGATCACAGATGTGGGTTTATTTATTATTTCTTTTTTTGTATGTTTTTCCTATGAGTTGTTGCATCCCAGTAATCCTAAAAGATTTGTAGAGGAATCATTTGATCGGAAATAAAAATTTCTAGTGCCCTTTTTGAGGGACCACAAATATGAGAGGGCTGCTAGCCGCCCTCCCACGACTTCTTTTCTCCAATGTTGTCCGATCAAATTTTGAGACGGACATTTTATTCAACATAGTAGAAAGATCTAATAACTATGTCTTTGAGGATGTCTTGACCCCCCCCCCCCCCCCCGCAGGCCTTGGGGAAGGGCTGCAAGCTATGAACTTTGCCCATTGGTTACATATAGTATTGGTTACCGGGAAGTATACAGATATTTTCGGGGGGGATTTTTCTGGTAGGGAGTTCACGTGGAAGGATTTTTATATAGAGGAATGTTTGGTGAGGGAAGGTAATTTTCCATGGAAGGGGCCGGATGTCATGGTATTATGTAAAAAACGATCAGAAATTAAATAAAACAAAAACAAGTTTATACAACTGAAAGTAAGGAACAACAACAAAACTTAAAACGAATAGAAATTATTAAGTATATGAGAGAGGTTGTCTCATCCTCAATACCTCAATCTTTATGCAAAAGCTTTGTTTTAGAACTTTTAAAAAAGCTTATTGTTCTAATTAAACGCCCCTTGTGTTTCAAGAGTCTTCTTAAAGAATTGGGACAAAAGTCAAACTTTAACGTAAATAGCAAGTGGTGGCAACTCAATTCTTATTTGAAATTAACTAAAAAAACAAGTTTTTTTTAACTGAAAGTAAGGAGCGACATTAACACTTAAAACGAACAGAAATTATTCCGTATCTGAAAGGGACTGTCCCCTCCTCAACACCTCGCTCTTTACGCAAAAATTTTTCATTGTTTAAGAAAAATAAAGTCGTGAGACAGAATCAAACTTTTAATTTCCGTTTGAATGTGCCCTCTCGCGATATTCTATGACTACTGGATCGATACGATCACCCCTGGTAGAAAAATAATAATAAAGAATAAAATAAACTTCTTCTGGCAAATCTGGATCTTTCTTCTGGCAAAAAATACAAAATTCCACATTTTTGCAGATAGGAGCTTGAAACTTCTATAGTTAGGTTCTCTGATACGCTGAATCTGATGGTATGATTTTCATTAAAGTTTTATGACTTATAGTGGCTGTTTTCCCATTTTTTCAACAATAAGGCAAATTTTCTCAGGCTCGTAACTTTTGGTGGGGAAGACTAGACTTAATTAAACTTATATATTTGAAATCAGCATAAGAATATGATTCTTCTGACGTGTCTATTGGTATCAAAGTTCCGTTTCTTAGAGTTTCGGTTACTATTGACCCGGGTCGCTCCTTACTTAAAGTTGGTTACCACGAATAGTTTGATAGCTTCTGTTTGTATCAAATTTGATTTTATTATTCGACTTAATACCAGTTCGCCTTAGGTTTTTTGTTCATTCAAATCAATTTCGTTCGCTTCAATTTTGACTTTTCTACGACTTTATGCTTGTTTGTTTACGTTTTAATATCGCTCTTTACTTTGAACAGCTTTTTTCACCGCTTTTAACTTTAATTTATGACAACCCCTCTATCAACACCTCATATAATGCTATTAGAAATACAGGAATTACACTCAGAACATTCCTTAGAATAAAGTTTAAAAAAATTGAATTAAAAAAATTGAAAATTGAATATATATATATATATATATATATATATATATATATATATATATATATATATATATATATATATATATATATATATAATTAAATTTCTGAGACGGTCATTTAGCCACAATAAAATATTATTTCTAGTGACGTCGGTGGCGAAGACGTCTCTAGCAGTTTATTATATTTCGTTATTGAATAGGTTACTAGTCTCTCATATAGTTTGTATTATTTATATTTTAGTAGCTCTTAACTGTGGTTTAATCCAAAGGGCTGCCTACTCTCCGCGACGTGATATACATTTTAGAGTGCCATTAGCTTCGTCAAGCAAGGCACACTTAGCACCATGGGTTTGAATACTTTAGCCACATATTACCTCCTCAAACCACGCAAGGCACACTTCCGCCAAATATGGTATGTGCCACCCGGTGGACAATATTGATGAAGGTCACCAACTCCTCGATTTAATCACTTGTCCTTAGGTATAGTAATCGCTGAATTATTCATTTCAAAACAAAAATAATGTTTCATTATTTACTTTAGCAAATAAATAAGCGATAATTATTTTAATAATAAGTTTTCAGGGTTGACGTCATTTTCTGCGGTAATTTTACTTCAAACTTCACATATTTGAATTTTAATACCCGATAAGAAATAAATTACAAAAAAAAGAGTTAATTATAGTAATGGTTTGAAGTTAGATGTGACACACCTTTTAATTAATTTTTTTTTTTCAAGTACACCTTGTAGTGATTTTAGAATTCTTAACATGACCAGATACAGGGTCGGATCCAGGATTTTTTAGGGGAGGGGGCGCAAAATAGGCTGATCTGAAAAAAAATTTAGGGGGGGGGGGGGCCCAAAATAGATTGATCCGATAAACTTGCGTTAAAAGCAAGTTTAGTTAACGCAAACTTGAGCTAATTAAGTAAATTACACCACTTTAGACTACGCTAGGGGGGGCACACGCCCCCGCGCCCCAACCCCCTGGATCTGCCACTGACCAGATAACGGATTGACAAATAACGGGCGAAGAAATACATCTGATAAATGGTATATTTTATACCTTTGTTAGACAGACTGTCAGCTTGACAGTGTCAAGTCAATAAGGGGGAGTGGTAATGGTTACCTAATAAAAATTAACACTAAAACTTTTGAAAAGACTAGTTTTGAAGTTAATAAGAACTGACGGCTTATTGACCCTTCCCCCACCACAGAAAATATAGTCTCAAATCTTAATGTTTAAAGCTAAATGATAAGCGACATTTTTGAACTTTTTCTGGACATCTGCAAGATACATTTTGCTTAGGCATGAATTGGTTTTTCAAAGCATTTCAAGTACAGAGGAACATTAATTAGATAAAAATTAAACATAAAACCAATCATTAGGATATTTTTTCTGTTTCAGAGTATACGTTTTACAGTAAATGCCCGACTTCTAACGGGTACTTTTTAAGCTGTATTTGCGGCAATTTGCATAAATCGGTGCATTAGCCTCGAATGGGCATCCGCTTTCCGTGACCTGGTATTTATCTCAGAACGCCACGTCTTCCACACAATTTTACCACGCTTGCCACATTTTCCACCATACTTGGTACGCGTCGCCTGATCCACACAATTTCTGATTTGTTGGGTAGCATTTCAGCCACACGAAAGACACCTCATGCATAAGTAAATATTATATCAATCAATTATAACTTTTCGTTTGTCTTTCGGATTATAGCTATATGATACGGAAATACAATAAATGGCCAACTTCTGACAGACAATTTCAGTTGTTCTCGTATCATTTTTTTCGGTGAAAATACCAAAATGGGTATTATCAAAATCTAGGCTGATTGGAAATAAAATTCAAGGAGCCAATAACCCTCCCCCCACAACCGGCTACCCTGCTTCTAACATCCATGGTTTTAGCTGTTCTCTGTGCAATTGTGGCAAATATGAGTTGTTGTGCAAACCTTTTTGCTACACGAAAAATTTCGCATTTGCATTATTTTTCTTTCAGATTATACTGTGTACTATTTCACTTTATTGTTCGTTTTTGTTATATTTGTGCACTAAGTGTTAGCGGTGCCAATTTGGGTACTGGATACATGTATGGACAGGACAAGCAATTGTCCCCCTCAACTTTGTTATTTTCCTAGAAAAAATCATACACCCTCCCCCTTTGACTTTTAAAAATACCATGTTTCGTATCTCCATTTAAAAAGAAGAAGGAAAATACAATCCTCTCCTTCATTTTAGGGAATTTGTAACCCTGATAAATGTCTGATTCCTAACAGATACTGTTCTACTGTTCTTGCGGCAGTCATGGCAAATTTGCATAAATCATTTTACAGACTGCCACAGGGAAAATCTAGTATCTTTGAAGTGTTGTTCCATAGTTTATTGACATGCAAATAAATTACGTTTGCTGAAAAAGATGCAATTTAAATTAGAGCATTATAAATCATAAAAACTATTGAATTATAACGTAATAAGTTAAAAACTAATCAACACCTTCCTTGCAAAAACTAATTTGTCCTAAATGTGCGATGCTCTAAACTATGATGAATACCATAAATTCAAAGTTCAAGCCTAAAGCATTTATTTAATTTGTTTTGCTTTATAATTATCCATGGTCACGATTAGCTAAGCTTCATTCAGGAAGCTGTTAATTACTAATTACACATTAGTTTTATTTGAAGTGTGAGAATTATTATAAGAAACAGGAAGGAGTATATAGTTTGAAATAAACAGGTGAATTAATGTCACAGTTGATGATGAATAACAGACATAGAAATTAGCTGTCCGCAAAAAACTGAAGTTCAGTGGAATGACGCAAAAAACCAAACAGCATAACGAATTCGTCAAGTATTCATAAACTATGTTCAAAACATAATTAACATCAGTCAAATTTGTAAAAATACAGTACTTTAAATTGGCGTAATATTTTAGACTAATTTTATCTGTTTGGGTGTATGTATTAGTTAGATAATAATCAAAGCGTATGGCAAGCAGAAAGGAATATTTGCCTGAAAAGTGAGGACAAGTAAACAACCATTGAAGTACTAAGGACATCAAAAGTACCAAGGAAATAAATTTTTTTTTGCATCCTGGACCCATTTTCAATCTGTTTTCTAAAGTTTGTCTTCTGGATGCTTTAAAATTATCAAATTTTTAGGGCAGTGTCAAATTTCCCTCCGTGTTGCAAAGTTAAGTCGTGAAAACAAATACGCAAAACTAATTAACCAAATTTGAAAGCGCTGCTTGTCTGTAAAAATTAACATTAACTATATGTTGTCCCAAACACAATATCATTTTCAAAGGTAAGCTATTTTTTCTTAAGCTGCTTAGTGTCATGTGTTTTAGCTGTTTTTTTGCTGATACTTCACCAAGAGCGGATCCAGGATTTTTGTACGAGGGGGGGTTTTACTAATTGTCGACTCGGTTTTCGACTAATTTTTACTAAGATTTTACTAATTTTCGACTCAGTCAAAATTTTTTTTTTTGGGGGGGGGGGTTCAAACCGGGTAACCCCTCCTCCCTGGATACGGCCTTGTACTTCACCCACGTCCACGACCTCTGTGTGGATATCTGTATAATTGTTAGTTCTAGGCTTGTAGAGGGGGCAGCCCCCCCCCACCAGTTTTTCTAATATCTGACATTACGTTAATTCCCTTTTTTCAGTTTTACACTATTATTAATGTACTTGATTGACTAAAATAGTGTTGCAGTTGTAATTTTTGTTTGCCTTGCCCCCACCCCCCTTTATAGGGCCTAAAACTGATAGTGGATCCATAGCTCTAACTAGGAGCGCATTTGAGCCCATGCTACGAATGATAGGTATAGTTTTTATTAGTTTCATCAAGACTATGCTTTGAAAAATGGAGAAATGAAGGATGTAAAACGACGACTTAATTTTGTAATAGTAGGCTAAAACAGTAGATTCCCCTCTGAAGGGTGCCTGGAGGAATTTCCAGAGGAAGAAAAGGCTGCAGACATTTTTCCAGGCGAGGATAGGCGACAGATTAAAAAAAGTCTGTTTCCTTGAAAATTTTCATACTTACTGCAAGTATTATACAGTGTTGTCACTTTTATTATACCATTTTACGTCACCATTTTTCAGAAGACTCAGTCATCTAGGCAGGGAAGGGGGTTTGATACACCTTCCTTTCTCTGTAAGTGACCTTCCAAGGCCATCGTTAAAACAAATACCTTAATGATACCATAGTATCATGACAAACTAATTATTTATAGCTTCCTGTACTTGTACGGAGGAGGGCCCCGGACCATTTCCTGGGTACATCTCTGATAGTTATCGATGAGTATTGTCATCTCCTCAATTATTTCCCTTCCTTCTTTTTTTGCTTATTTAACCCAAAAGTTTTTCTAATGAGCATTTTTTGCACCTCCTATATTTTCCTTTTTACAAGTTCCCGATGTTTCAACTTTGACAGCATTCCTGATTCCGCTCCTTTTTCTTCTAGCCAGACAAAAGAAAAAACAACGAATTAATTTGCCGTAATTAGAGTCAGTGTTAATTGTAGAAAAAGAAAGCTTAAGCAGGATATCTCCAAATAGAGCTAAATAAGATTAATTATCTGTACATCTGCTGGTAATCAACGAAAATTGTTTTCAGGAGAACAAACTAAAGACTAATTAGGCCGGAACTAACAAAGAGTTTTGAAAAAGAAATCTTGCAGAATAGGGTCCTTTATAATAAAAAGGTACAAACTAGGACTATTTATACATGCCCATATACAAGAAGTTTGAGGGAAAGTTTGGTCCCCACTTAGGACCCTCCACCTTAAAAATATTTGCATAGTTCCAAGTACAACGGTGTCGCATGCTCACCTTTCTGCGAAATTCTAGCTATAACGTCTCAGTTTTGAAACGGGCTATTTACTCACTTTGGTGCTCTTCCATCTGGGACTGAACACATGATGTTGCCCCCAGAGGATTTTTTAAGGCTTTTAAACCATTTTGATTAAAACGACAACGGTATATTGAAATATGAGCCACAGGGGCACCAGAAGGCACAAAAGGGGCAGTTGGGACCTTTCCACTTAACTTACTATTTTAAAAAGAGTATTATGTGTCGGAATTTGTGATTGATTGAGCCCTCTCTCCATTTTCTAGGATTATCCGTTCTGTTTGATGAGGCCAGAACAAGTTGGAAGGGAAAACAAGCTCAAAGAGCAGCATTTTTGGGGTGCTAAAATTAAGGCCGTATCCAGGGGGGGGGGGGAACCCGGTTTGAACCCCTCCCCCCCAAAAAAAAAATGTTTGTTTGACTCGTAAAAACGTAACAGAAATAGACATAAACAAATTTTGTATGCGTTTTTTGAGGTTTTTTATGTACCCCCCCCCCCCCCACTAAATTTTTTTTAGTAAATCACCCCCCCCCCAGAACAAAAATCCTGAATGCGCTTCTGGCTAAAATACAAAAAAAAATCGATATTACTTCCCTTTTTTCTCTCACTGGATCAATTAAAAAAAAAAAATTAAAAAGCTAAAAATGTTTAACTTTTCAAACACAAAAATATTTGGAATTTAGCAGTATATGAATATATTTACTTATCTGAAGAAGAAATTTTTTTTTATAGTTTATACACCTCTCCCCCCTCCTCCATAGTTAGAAATTTGTCTTTCTCTCCGTTTCTCCTTGGATTTCCAGGCATATCAGGCAGTGTTTTTTTTTTTTTTTATTATCCCTGATCACCTTCCTCTATACAATTAGAGTCTGAAACCTTACAGGGATTTTTTTTTCTAACAAAACCAATTCGATATCTTAAATTTGAACGTACTTACGTTCAAATTTAGTCTTTGATAAAATAATTATCAAAGACTAAAAGTAGTAAAATATAACTTGATACTCATTCCGAGTACGGAAAGGTCATTGATTTTAGTTCTAGCTATCAATAGTTATTAGTAAATACTCATAATTTTACTTATACTTTTAGAAAAGCTCAAAAACATCTGCAAAAAGTTGAGTGATTTATATAAAAATCACACGATCAAGTTTAACGAGAACCCTGGAGCTGGGGTGTCAAGTCCCAATCTAACAAAAAGCCAAATACCGTAATTTTTATGTCTAAATTGGATTTTTAGGCCGAAATATCCAAACCTTTGATGAGGGGCCCTTCCAATCAATATGTAGGATCAATTTTCATAGCAACAATATAATACAACAGAAATTTAGCAACAACACAAATTTGCTACTGCTGCTACTATTACTGCTACTAACGTTACTGCTAAAACTAATACTAAGGCTAAGGGTATTAAGGTGAAAACTTCAAGGAATGTTGAACTATAATCAAAACATATTATGCGTATGCAGATTGTCGAAAGGGCGTATCAGCAATGTCTCTGGTGTGGCATGGCATGATGAGGGGGTGCTCAACTGAACAAAACACAGTATGTGCATACTACTACTGCTACTACTACTACTACCACTACCGCAACTGCTACTGCTGCTACTATTACATCGACGGCTATTACTTCTACTGAGGATTAGGGTCTTAAGGTGAAACTTCCAAGAAATGTTTAGGGAGGTGTTGTGCTAAAAAAAAAAACACGGAATGTATATGCAGGTTGTCAGAAGGTTGGCAGGCGCAGAATATTAAGTTGAAGCTTTCAAGGCATGTTGAGAGGGATGTTGAACTAACGAAAAGGTAGTATGTGTATACTACTACTACTGCTATCACTACTACTACTACTACAACCACCAGGGATGTACGCAGGGGGGGCCTCCGGGCCCGCCCCCCCTGAAATCTCACGATTTTTTTCATTTTCCCATAATTTTCCGATTTTTCTCACAGAATAATGGGTTTGAAGGATTTGCCCCCCCCCCCCGAAACAAATTGGGCTCCCCCCGAAACAAATTCCTGCGTACGTGCCTGACAACCACCATTACTTATGAGGCTTAGGGTATTAGGGTGAAACTTTCACGGAATGACTAGTGGTATTTTAAGCTAAATCAACACGCTATGCGCAAGCAGGTTATCGAAAGGGCGTATCAGCAATATCTTCGGAACGGTTTAGAGCACTAAGTAAAAAACTTTCATGGCTTGTTGAAGATGTTGAACTAATAAAAAGGCCCTATGGGCACGCTACTACTATTTCTAATAGTAGTAATACTATTGCTACTGCTACTAGCAATGCTATTATCAAGGCTAAGGGTATTAGGGTGAGACTTCCAGAGATTATTGAGGGGATGTTGAACTGAATAAAAACATAACCTGTGCATGCAGATTGTCAAAATATAGTATCGCAAAATCCCAGGAATGGCTTAGGGTATTGAGTTGAAACTTTCAGGGCATGTTTAAGAAGATTCTTAACTAACTGAAAGACACTAAGTGCATATTATTACTGCTGCTAATACTACTACTACTACTTTTCTTAAGGAGACGATGAGAGTGATGTTGAAAACTAAGGGTATAAGGTGGAACTTTTAGCGAATGTTGAGGGGGTTGTTGAAATAAATATATGGATACTGATTATCAAAAGAGCATATCGGTGATGTCTCAGGAATGACTAGAATCATGATTATCCCAGGACGGTTGAGGGTATTAAGTTGAGACTATCAGGGTATGCTGAGGGGATGTTAAACTAACATGCTACTACCATGCTACTACCATTGCTACTGCTTCTACTGGTACTACTACTACTATTACTACTAGTAATGCTGATACTACTACTATTACTACTATTACGACTAACTTTGAACTAGATCAAAAGAGTTTATGTTCATCCTGCTTGCCAAAATAGCACAGATGCAATATCTAAGGTACTGAATAGGGTATTAAGTGGAAACTTTCAGGGCTACTACTGCTGCTACTACTACTGCTGCTATTACTACTATGGAACTAAATCTAAAGAGTTTAAGAGCATCCAGGTATTTAAAATGGCACAGAGGCAATAGCCTTTCTCAAGAAAGGATTAGTACATTAAGTAGAAATTTTCAGGGAAAATTTGTTTAAACACAAAACTAAATCAAAAGGCACTATATAGATACAGGTTATCAAAAGGGCGCATCAGTAATATCTCAGGAATGACTGAGGGTACCAAGTAGGCTAAATAATGTCTTAGATCACACTGCTTTTTTATTTACAAGAAATTTATTAGAGAAAAACGGATTTGACTTAAATAAAACAGTGGAACAAAAACACAAAAAAAAACCAACAAAACCTTAAATAATAAAAAAAGATATGAATATTTCGGCTCCACGTATGGGAGCCTTTTCCAACGGAAAAAAAAAAATAAAAAAAAATAATAAACATCTAAAAAAACGGCAACTAACACACAAGAGAAAAAAAAACAACAACAGCAAAAAAAACATAAAATAAACAAATGAATATAACTCGCATTTGAAACCCTCCCAGAACTGCAATTACTGACAAGACAAAATAATGTCCATAATACAAAACAGATAATTTTCCTCTTTACTGCCAGATTAAAGCTCTCAGGGCTAATTCTATAAGTATTGCTATTACTGCTCCTGCTACTACTATTACGCTCAAACAAAAGGGTTTAAGCGCATCCAGGTTTTCAAAATGGCATAGATATAATATCTCAGGAAAAAAAATATTGTATTAAGTTTTACTTATCAGGGAGAGCTGAGGGGGGGAGTGAAAAAACAAAACGAAGGTACTATGTGTATCAACGTTGTCAAAAGAGGGTATGTGGAACTTCCCATGATTAGTTAAGGGTGTTATGTTAGAAATTTCAGAGCATGTTACTTCGAAAGTTTAACTGAATCAAAAGACACTACTTGCAATTAAGTTTGTCATAAGGATGCATTTGTGATATTTCATGAGCGGCTAAAGGTATTGAAACTTTCAGGACATATTGAGGAAGATGTTTAGCTAAATATGGTTGTTAAAATGTGTAAATGCTACATCTTTGGAATGGTCAAGGTTATTAAGGTGACACTTTCTTGGATGTTCGGTGTATGTTGAACTTTATCAAAACCCACTATTTGCATATAGGTTGCAACTACTTACGACTGCGACTGCAGTTACTTGATACTTTGACTGCTTGACATAGTGACTGTGACTACTTGCAACTGCGACGACTTGTGACTGCTACTGCTACTACTTAGATCTGCGAATGCGACTACATGCTGCTGTGGCTTCTTGTAACTGCAACTGGAAGCACTTGTGACTGCTACTACACCTGATGCTACTACTACTACTACGATTACTACCAAAACTACTACAAAAACTTCTACTACTGTTACTAATCTAATACTACTGCTATTGCAGCTATTGCTACTACTACTACTATTATTGGACTAAATCAAAAGAGATTAAGTGCATCCAGATTGTCGAAATGGCACATTTGCAATATCTTAGAAATAGAATTGGGTATTAAGTTGAAACTTTCAGGAAAAGTTGAGGGGGGTGTAAAGCTAATTCAAAATAAACTGCGTGTATGTAGATTTTGACATCTAAAGATGTTTTTAGAGGTTGAATTAAATCAAAAGACAAGATGTGTAACCAAGGTTGCTAAAATGTTGCACCTGCGATATCTCAGGAAAGGTAAAGGACATTCAGTTCAAAGTCTCAGAGCATGTGGAGGGGTATGGCTGATTAATATTTGCTTATACTTGAAGTTGTAACAAGATGGAAGTTAGAACACCGTAAGCCCTTTAGAACCCCGAAGGCTCTGTAGATTTTCAACTAATATATTTGAAATATTGTCCCCGTGCCCATCCATCTGCAGCATTACACTACAACTGTTATTATTTAATGCTGCAAAACTTTATCCAAAATATAAATAGACATTAAAAATCTGGATTCTTGTAGATAAAAGCCGAAAAGATTTAAAGTAATTTTTTTTTCTTAACCAATGAAAAAAACTATGTCAATTAAAACAAGCAAAAATTTCTAAAAGACCTTTTCCAAAAGAAGTTTTTCAAAGAAAAGTGAGTTTTTTTCTTTGAAGTTTTCTTTGAGTTTTTTTCGCTCTTTTCTTTGAAGTTTTTCAAAGAAAAGAGCGAGGCGCTGAGGAGGGGACAGCCCCTTTCATGTACGGAATAATTTCTGTTCGTTTTAAGTTTTAATTTCGCTCCTTACTTTCAGTTAAAAAAAAGTGTTTTTTTTTAATTTCATTAAATTTAAGACCAGCCGAAATAAAGTCCTGTAATAGGTCAAACTCAAACAGATCAGAAATTACTATCATAGGCAGCGCACTAGTGCTGCCTAAATATAGAGCAATGTGGGCGCAATGAATTATTTATTACATTTTTTCACTAAGGCACTTCGTATAGAAGGATATGTCATAGAAATTTTGGAAGGAGCTCATTCGATTGGAAATTGAAAGTTCTAGTGCCCTTTTTAAGAGTCAAGAGTGATTAGAGGGCAAACCTCCCCCCCCCCCCTCAAACGGTCATCTATTTCCCAAACAAACCCAATCAAAATTGTGATATAGCCATTTCGTTCAGCATAGTAAAAACGTCCAACAGCTATGCCTCATGGGATGTTAACCCCCCCCCCCCAAAGCCCTCGGGGCAAGGGTTGCAAGCTTTACAATTCTTCCATTGTTTGCACATAGTGTTTGCTATTGAGACAGGTGGGCATGTTTGACCTTTAGTGTCCAAAAAGACGAAGAATATTCAGATGAACCTTTTAGAGAATGACGAGGGGAGTGTTGATGCACTCCCAACTAAATCAAACACACGTTATGTGCATACAGGGCTGTCAAAAGGACGTAACTCAGGAATGACTAAGTGAATTAATTTGGGACTTCCAGGAAATGATAAGGGGGACGATCAATTGGCCAAAAGGATAATATTTGTACACTACTACTTCTACTAACAATAACACTATTACTCCTACTACAACTACTACTTCTTTAGCGAGTACTACCAAAGCTGAGGTATTGAAGTGAAAATTTGAGAAAATGTTGAAGGGGAAGCTTAATTAAATCAAAACCAACTTTGGACAACATAGATTGTCCAAAGGGCGTATCAAAAATATCTTTGGAACGGCGTACCGTATAAAGCTTAAACTTCTAGGGCATCATGAAGGGATGTTCATGTGTTCATCATGAGGGGGATGCCAAAAGGCAACATGTGCATACTGCTACTGTTATTAATATTGCCGCTGCTACTGCTACTACTACTACTAATGCAACACTACTACTGCTACTTCTGCTTCTACTACTACCACTACAACTCTGATACTAGTACTATTAAGACTAAGTGTATGAAGGAGAAAATTTGAGAGAATATAGATGGTAAATTTTGAACTAAATCAAAGAACCTTATATGCATGGAGATTTATGAAAGGGCGTATCTCAGGAATGAATTAGGGTAGGCTATTTAGTTGGGAATGCTTAAAGCGGAAGATCGATTCACCAAAAGGCAATATTTGCACGCTGCTACTGCTACTACTATTACTACTACAACATCTACTGCTAATGCTACCACTACTACCACTATAATGACTGCTTCTGTAGCATGTACTACAAAGGCTGAGGATTTTTAAATGAAAATTTAAGAAAATGATGAGGGAAAGTTAAATTATATCAGAATATCCTATTTGCAAACGGATTGTGGAAAGGGCGGATCAGCAATATCTTTGGAACGACTTACCGTGCAAGCTAAAACTTCCAGAGCATTACGAAGGGGATGTTCAACTTGCCGAAAGGCAACATGATCAAAACATGCTATGTGCATGCATATTGCCAAAAAAACGTATCTCAGGAATGTGTTGAGGAATTAAGTTGGAACATTCAGGGAATGCTTAGAGGGGAAGATCAATTGATAAAAAGGCAATATGTACACTCTACTACAAATACTACTACCATCGCTACTACTACTACTACTACTACAACTACTCCCACTACTACCTATATTGCAACTACTACTAACGCTAAAAGTATTAAGAAAATAATTTTTAGGAAATGTTGAGGAGGAGGTTCAACTGAATTAAAACACGCTATGGATATACAGGTTATCAAAAGGGCATATCGACAATATCATGGCAACTCAGTTGAAACTAGCAGGGCTTTATAAGGGGGATGTTCAGCCGACCAAACGGTAACACGTCAATACTACTGCTGCTATTAGTGTTAAGTACTACTAGTACTCTTACTACTACTGCTGTGACTACTACTGCAACTATGGCTAAGTGCATGAAGGTGTTATTTTTAAGAAATATTGAAGTGAGAAGTTGAGCTGAATAACAACACGCCGTCTACATGCAGGTTGTCAAAAGGGTGCATCAGCAATACCTTAGGAACGACCTGGTGTGTGAAGTTGAAACTTATACGGCTTGCTGTGGGGAATATTGGACTAACCAAGAGGCAGTATTTGCATCCTACTACTACCACTACTGCTACTGCTAATACTACTGTTACTACTTCTACTGCTGCTAAAACTAAGGTTGTTACTAATTCTACTGCTACTACTACTGCTACTGCTATTGCTAGTGATATCACTGCTACTAAAGCCAAAAATATTAAGGTGAAAATTCGGGGGAATAATGAAACGATGTTGAACTAAATCAAAACACACAATGCACATACATGTTGTCAGGAGGAAACATCAGCAATACTACAGGAACGGTTTATTGTATTTAGTTGAAACTTTCAGTGTGTATTGAGAGGCATGTGGAAAAAAAGGTACTATGTGTATACTGCTACTATTGCTGCTGCTACTACTGCAACTATTACTACTGCTGAATCTGAGGGTATTAAGGTGAAGCTTTCAAGGAGTTTTTTGATGAATATTAAAATAAATCAAAACAAAATATGAGCGTGCAGAGTGTCAAAAGTGTTAAGCAGCAATATCTTAGGAACGGCTTAAATTATTAAATAGGAACTTTCAGTGTATGATGTGGCGGATTTTGAACTAACAAAAAAGCACTATGTGTATACTACTAATTCTGCTACTACGATCACTGTAGCTAATAGGGCTTGGGGTATTAAGGTGAAAATCATAGAGGACGTTTGATCAGGGGGGGGGTCAATTAAACCAAAAAAAATATATACATGCAGGTTTTCAAAAGGGCATATAAGCAATAACACAGACAGTACTGCACTATCATGCAAACTTTTAAAGGGGCTCATTCGATTGGAAATGAAAAGAACTAGTGCCATAAAAAGGCATCAAGCAATGTAATCAGTTCTATTTTAGCTAAATAACGTGAAGATGTACATATTTACTGAATCTCAGCCAATCTTTGAAACGATTTGCTGGGACTAAATTCGTTTACTTGTTAAAGGAAAGCTGCAGTAAGCAAAGGGCTAGTTGAAAAAAAACTTATCCTAAGTATCTGTCGTTCTTTTGTTTTATATGATACGGTGTCACTGATAACATAGACAGCGCAATAGCGCTGCCTAAGTAAAGAACGATGTTGGCACAATGTATTATTTTTTGGTTGGTTGGTCTTAGACCAGGGCACTTCTTATCGAAGGAGTTGTCGTTGAAAACTTCGAAAAGGGCTCATTCAATTGGAAATTGGAGTTGCTTGAGCCCTTTTTAATAGTCGAAAGTAATTGGAAGGCAACTAACACCCCTTCCACGCCCACCATTTCCCTAAACACATCCGATCAAAATTTTGAGATAACCATTTTGTTCAACGTAGTTGAAAGATCTAGAAATTATGTCTTTGGGGAGGATACTCCCTCCAAAGTCCTCAGGGCAAGGGTAGTAATTTATGCCCTGGGAGCATATAAGGTTTTTATTAAAACCGTTGCCGTAGAAATTCAAAGGGGGCTCATTCAATTGGAAATTCAAAGGGCTAGTGCCCTTTTTAATAGTCGAAAGTAATTGGAGGGCAACTAACCCCCCTCTCACGCTATAATTTATTTTAATATAATTTGTACTTTACTGAAAAAATTCTTTTAAATGTTTTCACTTTTATAACTTTAATAAATCAAAAACTAATTAATATTTTAATGAATAAATATCAGCATATTTATAATAAACTGACAATGCACATTTTTTAAAGTAAATTCGTTTGAATTTTTTCAGTAAGGTACAAATTATATTCTGGCCTTTAGAAAGCATAGGGTTTAGAACCCTACTCATATTAATTTTTGCTCGTTTTGAGTTTGACTCTGTTATTTATTTTAATTTCTGTCTGTTTTGGGTTTCATTTATTTATTGATACTGATTTGTGGTAGTTGTATGCTTGGTAGATTATTTGATTCTATTTTTGTTCAATTTTGGTTTAATGGAATTCTTTACTTTTTTTAAAAAAATTTATTTTGTGGAAAAAGTTTTTTTAATTAATTTCTTGAATGATAGAATGGCTTAAGGATTGGTCCTGTAACTTTTGAAAAAGCATTGTTGACCTTAACCTTGCTTAATTAAAAGACCTTTTTCAACAAAATAAATCCCTCAATTAAACAAAAAAAGGGCAAAAATAAAATCAAATAATCTACCAAGCGTGAAACTACCACAAATCAGCATCAATAAATAAATGAAACCCAAAACGAACAGAAATTACAATAAATAACCGAGTCAAACTCAAAACGAGCAGAAATTAACAAAAGTTTTGCTCAAGACCCCTATGCCTTCCCAAGGCCAGAACATAATTTGCAGTTTACTGAAAAAAATACAAATGTTTTTAATTTTATAACTTTAATAAATCAAATAATAGTAACACTTTGATTACTAAATATCAGTATATGTATATTAAACTGACAATGCACATTCATTTGTACTTTTTCATCCCTTTCTATTTTCAATCGAATGAGCCCTTTTCGAAGTTCCTACGACAACTCCTTCGATACAAAGTGCCCTGGTATAAACAACATCAACAACAAAAAATAATACATTGTACCCAAACCGGTCTTTACTATAAAAATGTCAAGCCTTCCAATCATTTTCGACTATTAAAAAGGGCACTAGGCCTTTCGATTTCCAATCGAATGAGCCCTTTTTGAGTTTCTACGACGACATGCCTATAAACCCCTTATATGCCCCAGGGCATAAATTACAACCCTTACCATAAGGGCTGTGAGGGTGGTTGTCATCCTCTATGACCCAATTTCCAGAACTTTCGACTACGTTAAACAAAATGGCTATCTCAAAATTTTGATTGGATGTGTCTGGGAAAATGGTGGGCGTGAGAGGGGAGTTAGTCTATCTCCAATCACTTTCAACTATTAAAAAAGGCACTAGCCCTTTCAATTTCCAATCAAATGAGCCCTTTTGAAGTTTCTACGACAACACTTACAATAAAAACCTTATATACTTGCAGGGATAACTTACAACCCTCGCCCTCAGGACTGGGAGGGGGGAGGGTTGTCATCCTCAAAGATCTAATTTCCAGGACTTTATACCACGTTGAATAAAATGGCTATATGAAAATTTTGATTGAATGTGTTTGGGGGAATGGTGGGCGTGAGAGGGGGGTCAGATACCCTCCAATCACTTTCAACTATTAAAAATGGCACTAGCCCTCTCAATTTCCAATTGAATGAGCTCCTTTTGAAATTTTCACGACTACTCTATCATTAAAAACCTTATATGCCCCCAGGACATAACTTACAACATTTGCCCTGGGGACTCTGAGGGGTTTGTAATCCTTAAATACATAATTTCCAGAACTTACAATCACGTAAAATGACCTGGATGTCTCTAAACGTTGTTTGACCATTTATGGGGAAATGATGGGCGTGAGAGGGGGGCCAATTACTCTCCACTAACTTCTGCCACATAAACAGGGCAACTTCAATTTCTAATAGATTAAACCCTTTTTTGATTGACTAAGAAAGCATCTTAAGTTAAATTCATATGGCCCTAGGGCATAACTTACAACCCTTGTGCTGAGGGCTCTGATAGGGCTATCATCCTAAAAGACCTAATTTCAAGAACTTTCGACTACGTTGAACAAAATAGATATCTCCAAATTTTGACTGGATGTGTTTGGGGAAATGGTGGGCGTGAGAGGGGGGTTAGTTGCCGTTCAATCACTTTCGACTATTAAAAGGCACTAGCCCTTTCAATTTTCAACTGAATGAGCCCTTTTTGATGTTTTTACAACATCGCTTTCTATAAAAACCTTACATGCTCCCAGGGCATAACTTACAACCCTTGCCCTGAGGATTGTGGGGGGGGGTTGCCATCCTTAAAGACCTAATTTCCAAAACTTTCAACTACGTTGAATAAAATGCTTATCTAAAAATTTTGATTGAATGTATTTGGAGAAAAAGGTGGGCGTGAGAGGGGGGTTAGTTGCCCTCAAATCACTTTCGACTATTAAAAAGGGCACTAGTCCCTTGAGTTTCCAACCGAATGAGCCCTTTTTCTAGTTTCTA
This sequence comes from Artemia sp. Qi Xiang Cuo, assembly GCF_049724085.1. NCBI lineage: Eukaryota > Metazoa > Arthropoda > Branchiopoda > Anostraca > Artemiidae > Artemia > Artemia sp. Qi Xiang Cuo. The sequence continues at coordinate 63,886,792 of NC_142798.1, forward strand.
ATATAAAGATTTTAATAAAAACCTTATATGCCCCAGGGCATAACTTATAACCCTTGCCCTGAACACTGTGGGAGGAGTGTCCTGCTCAAAGGTATAATTTCCTGAACTTTAAACTGCGTGGAACAGAATGGCTATCTAAAACTTTTGATTAGATATGTTTGGGGAAATGATGGATGTGTAAGGGGTGTTAGTTGCCTTCCAATCACTTTCGACTATTAAAAAGGGCACTAGCCATTTCAATTTCCAATCGAATTAGCCCTTTTTGAAATTTCTATGACGGAACGTTCTATAAAAACCTTATATGCCCCGGGGCATAACTTACAACCCTTAACCTGAGGGCTCTGGGGGAGTGTCCTCCTCAAAAATATAATTTCCATCAGGATATCTACAACACTGAACAAAATGGATATCTAAAAATTTTGATTGGATGTGTTTGGGGAAAAGGAGGGCGAGAGGGGGAGGCTAGTTGCCCTCAAATCACTTTGGACTATTAAAAAGGGCAGTAGACCTTTGAATTTCCAATCGAATGAGCCCTTTTTCAAGTTTCTACCACAAAGATATCAATAAAACTTATATGCCCCCAGGGCATACTTACATCTCTTGCCCTGAACACTGTGGGGGAGTGTCCTGCTCAAAGGTATAATTTCCTGAACTTTAACTGCGTGGAACAAAATGGCTATCTCAAAATTTTGATTGGATGTGTTTGGGGAAATGGTGGGCGTGGAAGGGTTGTTAATTGCCTTCCAATTATTCTCGACTATTAAAAAGGGCACTAGCCATTTCAATTTCCAATCGAATGAATCCTTTTTGAAGTTTCTATGATAACGCGTTCTATAAAAACTTTATATGCCCCCAGGGCATAACTTACAACCCTTGTCCTGAGGGCTGTGAGGGGGTTGTCATCCTCAAAGACTTAATTTACAGAACTTAAAACTACGTTTAATAAAATGGGTATCTCAAAATTTTGATTGGATGTGTTTGGGGAAAAGGTGGGCTCGAGAGGGGGGTTAGTCGCCCTCCAATTTCTTTGACAAGTGAAAAATGAATTAGCCCTTTGAATTTCCAATCGAATTAGTCTTTTTGAAGTTTCTAGGACAACACCTTCTATAAGAACCTTATATGCCCCCAGGGCATAGCTTACAACCCTTGCCCTGAAGGCTGTGTGGGAGTGTCCTCCTCAAAAACATAATTTCTATCTGGAAATCAACTACGCTGAACAAAATGGCTATCTCAAAATTTTATTGGATGTGTTTGGGGGAATAATGGGCGTTGGGGGGAGGGGCTGTTTGCCCTCCAATCACTTTCGACAATTAAAAAGGGCACTAGCCCATCGAATTTCCAATCAAATGAGCCTTTTTTGAAGTTTTTACGACACCACTTTATATACAAAGCTTATATACCCTAGGGCAAAACTCACCACCCTGGCTCTGCGGACTGTGGGAGAGCTCCGTCCTCAAGAAGCTAATTTCTACTTGGAAATTAACTTCCCTGAACAAAATAGTTTTCCAAAAATCTTGAATGGATGTGTTTTGGGAAATGGTGGGCGTGGAAGGGTTGTTAGTTGCCTTCCAATCACTTTCGACTATTAAAAACGGCACTAATCACTCTAGTTTCCGTACAAATTGGCCCCTTTCGAAGTTTCCATAACAGTTTCTTCAACTCGACGGGTCCTACTCCACCTGAAAAAAATAATAAATGACGCTTACCCCTAACTTTATTTGTAAGCACTCCCAGGACATAACTTCGCTGAACAAAATGACTATCACAAAATTTTGATTGGATGTGTTTGGGGGAATGATAGGCGGGGGGGGGGGCTAGTTGCCCTCCAATAACTTTTGATTATCAAAGAGGACACTAGCCCTTTGAATTTTCAATCGAATGAGCCTTTTTTGAAGTTTCTACGACAACGCCCTCTATAAAAACCTTATATGCCCCCAGTGCACTTGACCCGAGGGTCGTGGGGGAGTGTCCTCCTCAAAAAGATATTTTCTATCAGGAAATCAACTACGCTGAACAAACTGGCTATCTCAAAATTTTGATTGGATGTGTTTGGGGGAAGGAGTGGGCGTGGAGGGGGGGGCTAGTTGCCCTCCAATCACTTTCGACTATTAAAAAGGGCACTAGCCACTCCAATTTCCAATCGAATGAGCCCTTTTCGAAGTTTCTACGACAACTTCTTCGATACGAAGTGCCCGGGTATGGAGAAGAAAAAAGAAAAAAATAATAATACATTGTGCCCACATCGTTCTTTAGTTGGCAGCGCTATTGCGCGGCCTATGATTGCACACAGGAAAGAGTTTTTGGCTTTTTCTCAGCTGCAGCTAGTAAGAAATGAACTTCATTGTCATCGCTGTTACCTAAGACACCTTTTAAAGTATATCATCATCTTGTATATTAAAATGCAGTATTTTATAAAAAAAAAACTATTTTAATTATCGTGTTTTGTTAATTTTACCGCTGCAACCACGAAAGCTACGTCTCTTATTATTATTCATAACCAAAAAATTTCAAAAACAATTATTATCGCTACTTTCAATAATTACATAATCTTCAAAGTTGATTGCAATAAATAGTTCCTATAGATTGTATGAACTCGCTCATTCAAAAGATCATAGAGCTTCTTATACTTGATTCACTAACAGGAATTTAGGAATTACTAAGGATTTAATTAGTACTTATTCTTTATATTTTGGACTGATCGCACTTTTAATCTTGATTTAATAAGAAGCCTTATTCTGTCTAACAGCATTCGAAAATAATCCAAACTGGAAATTAATGATTGATTTTTCTTAAAATTTTGTCTTTTGATTTCTCTTAAAGTTTAGATCAATGATATGAGTCGATAAGATGTCAATTTGGCTAATTTAGTTTTTTTTTTATATGTTTATATTTATTTTTTTGTCATATTTTTACACTAAATATTTTAGCGTCAAAGTACTTACGATACTTATTGAAAGACTCCTTAAAGGTTAACTTAAGGCATTTTGGGTCACTGTATAGTGAAAAAATTCTTTGTGGGTTCAATAGCTTCTTTTCAACGCGTGCTATGGTTTCATATACTATGGACTGTATGTATGTATTCACGCACCAAAGCCTTATAAAAGATTTTTGTTAAGGAGGTGTTTTTTTTTGGAGGGGGGGGGGGTATTACAAAAACTTAAAAAAACGCATGGACAGTGTGTGTGCATTCACGCGCCAATGCCTTGTCAAAGATTTTTGCTAAGGAGGTGTTTTTTCGAAGGTGGGGGGGGGGGCATTACAAAAACTTTCAAAAAGCATCAAAAATTTGCTTATAGGCGTATTTTTTTATTTTATATATTTTCTTTTTTTTACAAGTTGATTCTTTAGGGGGAAGGGAAGGGGGGTCAAATCCAGTAGGACCTTGTCACGCGCACTGTAATTATTTAAGACCAAAAATCATATTCTGAGTTGTAATTTACTTTGCCTATTTATTAAACATTAATTTATTAAATATTTATTAAACATTAATTTATTAAATATTTATTAAACATTAATTTATTAAATATCAATTTTTTTTAAACATTTTTATACCTTAAAGTGATGTGCATTTTTGATACTTTAATATCATGGTTATGGTATCCGCTGCAACCTGATAAACAATGAATACGTTCCATATTACCCGAAAATTTAAAAGCAAATTTTGAAAACAACTGTCAAGTGAGGAGGAATCGTCATTTGAAGCCGATTCAGGAATGGTACCTATTATTTCCATTAATCTTTATGGTGAAAGTTTATTGCGAGGATTTCAAAAAAAGTGCCCGAAAACCCACGAAAATAGAGTCAGGTCAAAACCAGAACTCTGCCATTGGGATCACCATAGCCAAAAGCCCTTGACCCTTTGGAGAATTATAGTCCCCTATATTGAGCAACAAAGAAAATCACTTTTTTGCGTGGGAAACAGTTATGTATCCTTTTTTTACTTTTTATTGTCTATGCTAGGGGGAGGAGGGGCATTGAAACATCATAGAGAGATGTTGAAACGCTCAGTTGAAGCTAACTTTTTATATCTACGTACTTTCTGTAAGTAACAAAAGGTAATATCAAAATGCCGTTTTTAACAAAAACTGCATCTTCATTTACCAGTTGATGTGATACTGTATCGTTTTACAAGATAGGTCGCCGCAAATGCTGCAAGCATAATCGTGTCGTATTGTATCTAGGATATTCTTGACTTGTAAGGTTCTTGCGTCGGCCCTTTAGTGTCAGGCCCGGATCCAGGATTTTTTTTTGGGGGGGGGGGGTGCAAAATAGGTTGGTCCGAAAAAAAATTTTAGGGGGGGGGCAAAATAGGTTAATCTGATAAAATTGTGTTAGGAGCAAGTTTAATTAACGCAAATTTGAGGTAATAAGTAAATTAAACTACTTTCGACTACGCTAGGGGGGAGCCCTCCTTGCCCCTCCCCTCTGGATCCGTCACTGCTTAGTGTGTTGCCACAGTTGGGTTTGAACTCTGGGTCCCATATTACCGAGTTGAGGTCAAACCCACTGTGCCACCACGAGACTCCCCAAACTTAACAATATACAACACATATCTTTCGTAAAGTTGCTTCTCTAGGGTATGATGTCATATTTCATATACTATATGAGGACTTTAAAAATGGTTCTACCATGAAGAGAAAATCTTTGCCAAAAATCTAAAAAATTTTGTTGTTAGGATTTGCCAAGAGCTTAAGAACCAAAATTTAGGGATCAAGTAGTATCTTAGTGTGATTAATTAAAAAAAAAGTTTTATGATGGATTTAAAGAGCGAAGGTGAAACTTAAAACCATCAAAATTATTGATTCGCAGTCTATACAGCATAAATTCATAAAACCGGCTGAAACTAGCTGGCTGTAAATTGACGCTGTAGTTGAACTTTTTGTCACATTTTTTTTTCAGAAAGACTGCTCATACACAAGGGCCATTAAATTTGAATTAGAAGAATTTTCAAACAACTTTAAGACTTTAGTGTAAAGAGCAGGGGTTGAGAATGGGGCAACCCCTTAAGATACGGAATAATTTCTTTTTGTTTTAAGTTCCAATTTTGCTCCTCACTTTCAGTCAAAAAAACTTTTTTTTTTTAATTTAGTAACACAAGGCTAGACGAGTCATCGATATATGCTTCCAATCTTATGCCACCTTCAATCGGAAAATTATATATTCTCTCTTTCTCTCTCTCTCTCTCTCTCTAAAAGAAAAAAAAAAAAAAAAAAAAAAAAAAATTAGATGAGTCAGACTACTATAAGAGCAAGTCACGTTTAGGGATTATAAACCAAAAGAACTTGGAGAAAAGGCATATGCTATGTCCTAAAAACTGTCTGGTAGAGGGACTAAAAGACAAACCCAGCCTTGTAAAAATAACTTAAATTTATGGAAAAGGGCATGTATCAGGGGGGGGGACTCAAAATCGTCGCCTATGTTTCTCATCCTTTCTAGCGTTTGGGGTAAAATAGAGGGCCTAAACATGATGAATAGCCTGAACTTATCCTAAGTACCAAACAAACACTTGTTGCCATGGCAACAATTAAAGCCCTTTAAAGTCATTGGAGAACTGTAAATTCTAATGAAAAATGGTCTCTACACACTTATGGGGTTTTCGTAAAATTGGGGCTTTTTTGCTTGCACGAAAACACATCTGCGCTAAGAGTTAATTTGAGGCTAGACTAAAAATCGTATCTTTATAAAAAAAAAATATCACGTTTTAACTGTCTCCTGACTGCTTAGAATAAGAGGCATGAATATTATACAATTTTTGACAAATTGTTCTTCTTTTCCCTGATTTTTTTTATGTTTTACGTAAGTACAGGAGCAACCAAGAAGAAAATATATATCTCTACGAATTCGTAGCCAATGTTTTATTTTTAAGCATAGATATTACTGTCTGGGAGTTCAAAAGCGGCTAATAGTTGCAGACATGCAAATAGACTCGTGACTCAGTAATTTCTCCATTTGACTTGGTAATTTTTAGATATATCCCTCTTTTTATTTTTATCTCGAGAACGGTAAATGTTCCAATTAGTTTTAGACTAAAAGTTACATCTCTATTTAAACAATGTCACGCTTTGATCATCTCCTAGCTGCTTAGAATATGAGGCATAAATATTATACAATTTGATTTGCCAATTTGTCCTCTTTTTCGCGATTATTTCTTTACGTTTGACTTGAATCTAGGAGCAACCAAGAAGAAAATATAGCTCTCAATAAGCCCATCGCCTGTGTTTTACTTTTAAATATAGATTTTACAGTGTGGGAGTACAGAAACGACTGGTGGTAGCAGACATATAGACTCGTGACTCAGTGCTTATTTGCTGAAATTTTCCTTTTTGAAGTTTATCTCGAAAGCGGTTAATACCCAAGCAAATGTAATGGAGCGTTTCTATCTGCTGTTTTACGAGACATTGCCCTAGCTACTGTGCTTTGAAATTAATTGTCAACGAAAATAACTCTTCAAAATTTTACCATGAAACAAAAAAAAACAAAAAAAACCAGCGACTTCGACTAAAACATATATCCCCAAAGACAATTTTCAAGTGGATGAGAGGCAGGCGCGTCCACATGATTTTCTTAGGGGCTGGGACATTAAATTTTGTTTTTAAACTTGAATAAAAAGTGCCTAAAGACAGTGGCGTCAATGGGAGGAGGGGCCATTTGACAACCTACATTCTCTTCCTCCCTCTCGATCTTGAAAAATGCATTTCGGGGATGTTTTCCTTGAAAAATGCCCTTTTTTTGGCGTTTTCATTAAAAAAAGACAAATTTGCTCTCCCCTCTATATTTTCAGAAATAAGCTACAATTTTAACCCCTATCCCTAAATTTTTGTGAATTGACGCCACTAGCTAAAAATCGAAAAAAAAAGTTTGAATCTAGGGGGAGAGGTCTAAGTCCCACTGTGTGCATTCCTGGTGGGGGTTGGCTGGTCTGTAAGAAATTCCCAGCTGCAAACGGTGGAAAAAGGTAATTTCGTCCGAAAAGTGTTATATTGTTGCTGGATGTTTAAAAATCTTTCCCCATTTGTGTATTTTTTTACCTAATAAAACAGGCAGGAGGGGGTTCTTATCTATTCCTCCATTGCGCCTGCTCACAGACCAAAGTAGTTATTATAATTCGCCGAAATGAAATAATTACGAAAAATTGCTAGTGAAAACAACAAAATACTTGTTTCTCAGGTTGGTTGCTAGATTTGCACGCAAATAAAAAAAAAATAAAAAAAAAGATAAATAAATAAAATAAAATAAAATAAAATAAAAGAGCTCGAAGTTCCGAGAAAATGAAAATCGTGAAATTGTCATGGAGTCAATGAAGATTCTGTGATAAACAATTCCAACCTACTTGTGTGTTTTTGTCCCAGAGCTGGGGGTTGCCATGCTTGAATCCCTCCCTCTGAGATATTGCCACTCACATTAAAATTTATATTTTTCATTTATCAAACCAACAAAAAAAAGTGTTTAAATAAAGAATTTTGCCCCTTTTTTAAACTTATACCTCTCTCCTTCGAATAAAACTTACACACACACACAAAAACTTACACACACACAAAAACTTACACACACACAAAAATTACAACCACACAAAAACTTAAACAAAACCAAAAACTTAAAAAAAATCAAAAAATTAAAAACAAAAAAATAAAAACAAAAACAAAAAAAATTACACACACACAAAAAACTTAGACACACACAAAAAAACTAACAAACACACAAAAATTAACACACACACAAAAAAACTTCAACACAAACAAAAACTTACACACACACAAAAACTTAAACACAAACAAAAAAACTTACACACACAAAATAACTTACACACACACAAAAACTTACACACACACAAAAACTTACACACAGAAAAACTTACACACACACACAAAAACTTGAACACACACAAAAAAATACACACACAACAAAAAAATACAAACTAAATAAAACTTAATCAAAAAAAATAACTCACACACACACAAAAACATACACACACACACAAAAACTTACACACACACACAAAAACTTACACACAAAAAAAAAAGATTACACACACACACAAAAACTTACACACACAAAACCAAATACAAACAAACAAAAAAATAAACACACACAAAAACTTACACACACACAAAAAAACTTACAAACACACAAAAATATACCACATAACACAAACTTACACACACACAAAAACTAACCCACACACAAACAACCTTACACACACACAAAAACTTAAAACCACACAAAAAAACTTACACAAAAACAAAAACTTAAACACACTCAAAAACTTACACACACAAAAAAACTTACACACACACAAAAACTTACACACACACAAAAAAACTTACACACGCAAAAACTTACACACACACAGAAACTTACACACACATAAGAACTTACACACACACACACACACAAAAACTTACACACAGGCAAAAACTTACACACACACAAAAACTTACACACACACAATCACTTACACACACAAAAAAAACTTACACACACACAAAAACTTACACACATAAAAACTTACACACACAAAAAAACTTACACACACAAAAACTTACACACACACAAAAACTTACACACACACACAAAAACTTACACAAACACAAAACTAACAAACAAAAAAAAACTAACACACACACAAAAAATAACACACACACAAAAACATACACACACACAAAAACATAAACAAACAAAAAAACTAAAACACAAAAAAAAACTTACACACACACAAAAAAAATTACACACACAAAAAAACTTACACACACACAAAAAAACTTACACATACAAAAAAACTTACACACACCTAAAAACTTACACACACACAAAAACTTACACAAACACAAAAAATAAAAAACAAAAAAAAAAACTTACACACACACAAAAACTTAAACACACACAAAAACTTACACACGCATATAAGAACTTACACACACAAAAACTTACACACACACATAAACTTACACACACATAAAAACTTACACACACACACACACACACACACAAACTTACACACACATAAAAACCAACACACACACAAAAACTTACACACACACAAAAAATTACAAAAACAAAAACTTACACACAAAAAAAAAAACTTACACACACACAAAAACTTACACACACACAAAAATTTACACAAACCCAAAAAACTTACACACACAAAAAAAGTTACACACACAAGAAATTACACACACACATAAAATTACAAACACATAAAACTTACACACACACACAAAAAATTACACACACGCAAAAATTTACACACAGACAAAAAATAACACAAACACAAAAAAACTTACAAACACACAAAAACTTACACACACACAAAAACTTACACAAACACAAAAAAACTTACACACACACAACAACTTACACACACACAAAAACTTACACATACACAATAACTTACACACACACAAAAAAAACTTACACAGACAAAAAAAAACTTACACACACACAAAAAATTACACACATACACAAAAAATTACGCAAAAAAAAAACTTACACAAACACAAAAACTTACAAACACAAAAAAACTTAAAATAACACAAAAACTTACCCACTCAAAAAAACTTAAACACACATAAAAAATTACACACACATAAAAACTTAAACACACACAAAAACTAACACACACACACAAAAACTTACACACACACAAAAAAACTAACACACACACAAAAACTTACACACACACAAAAACTTACACACACACAAAAACTTACACACACAAAAAATTACACACACACACAAAAACTTGCACATACAAAAAAACTTACACACACACAAAAAAACTTACACACACACTAAAAATTACACACACAAAAAAACTTACACACACAAAAAAACTTACACACACAAAAAACCTTACACACACACAAAAAAACTTACACACACACACACAAAAACTTAAACACGCACACAAAAACTTACACACAAAAAAAAACTTACACACACACAAAAAAATACACACACACAAAAACTTACACACACACAAAAACTTACAAACAACCAAAAATTTACAAAACGACAAAAACTTAAAGACAAACAATAAATTACCCACACACAAAAAAACTTACACACACACAAAAACTTACACACACAAAAAAAAACTTACAATCAAAAAGAAAAATACACAAAAAAAAAAAAATACACACACACACAAACTTACACAAAAAAACTAACATACACACACACAAAAAAACTGAGAAGAAAACAGAAACTTTAAAAAACAAAAAAAAATTTACAGAACAAAAAAATATAGCAAAACAACAAAAAATTAAACACCATAAACCACTTAAGCACACACAAATACTTACACACACACAAAAACTTACACACACACACAAAAACTTACACACACACAAAAACTTGCACCCCCACACAATCTTACACACACACACAAAAACTTACACAAACAAAAACACACATACACACAAAAAAAAATTTACACAAACACACAAAAACTTTAAAACACACATAAAATTAAACACACAAACAAAAAATTACACACACACAAAAACTTACACACACATAAAAATTACACACACACACAAACTAACACAAACACTAAAAATTACACACACACAAAAACTTACACAAAAAAAAACTAACACACACACAAAAAATTACACACACACAAAAACATACACACACAAAAAAACTAAAACACACACAAAAAAACTTACACACACACAAAAACTTACACACACAAAAAAAAACTTACACGAACACAAAAAAACTTACATACACACACAAAAAAAATTGCACAAACACACACAAAAATTAACACACACAAAAACTTAAACTCACATAAAAATTACACACAAACAAAAACTTACACACAAACAAAAACGTACACACACACAAAAACTTACACACACACAAAAATTATACACACACACAAAAACTCACACACACAAAAAAACTTACACACACATAAAAACTTAAGCGCAAACAAAAAATTACACACATAAAAAATTACACACACACAAAAACTTACACACATAAACTTACGCACAAACACAAAAAATAAAATAAAAACACAGAAAATTACAAACACAAACAAAAACTAAAACACACACAACAACATAAACACACACAAAAAAACTTACACACACACAAAAAATTACACACACACAAAAAAACTTACACACACACAAACAATCAAACACACACACTAAAAAAATTACACACACATAATAACTTACACACATACAAAAAATTAAAAACACAAAAAAACTTACACACACAAAAAAACTTACACACACACACAAAATTACACACACACAAAAAAACTTACACACACACATAAACTTACACACAGACACACAAACTTACACACAACCACAAAAAATTACACACACACACAAAAACTTACACACACACAAAAATTTACACACACACAAAAAATTACACACACACACAAAAACTTAAACACACACAAAGAAACTTACACACACAAAAAAAAACACACAAACAAAAAAAAAAACACACAAAAAAAATTAAACACACACACAAAAACTTAAACACACACACAAAAACTTACACACAAAAAAAACTTAAACACAAAAAAACATAAACACACACAAAAACTTACATAAACAAAAATACATACACAAATAAAAACTAATAAACTCAAAAAAACTCACACACACAGAGAAACTTACACACACACAAAAACTTACACACACACAAAGAAACTTATACGCAAACAAAAAATTACACGCAAACACAAAAACTTACACACACACACAAAATCTTACACAAACACACAAAAACTTACACACACACACACAAACTTACACACACACACAAAAAATTACACAAACAGAAAAATTACACACAAAAAAAAACTTACACACAAAAAAAAACTAAAACACACACAAAAAATAACAAACACACACAAATATAAAAACACAAACAAAATAACACACACACAAAAAATTACACACACAGAAAAACTTACACACACACAAAAACTTAAACACACATAAAAACTAAGACACACACAAAAACTAACACACACAAAAAAAATAACACAAACACAAAAACTTACACAAACACACAAAAACTTACACACACACACAAAAACTTACACACCAACATAAACTAACACACACACAAAAAAACTTACACACACACAAAAACTTAAACACACACACAAAAATCTTAAACACGCAAACACAATCTAACACAAACACACAAAAACTTACACACATATAAAAACTTACACAAACACAAAAACTTACACACACACAAAAACTTACACACACAAAAACACTAGAAAACTCATACAAATAAACAGACACAAAAAATCTTACACACATAAAAAACAATACACACACACAAAAAAACTTAAACAAAAAAAAACTTTATCACCCACAAAATCTTACACACACACACAAAAACTTACACACACACAAAAACTTTAAATCACATTATAACATACACACACACAAAAACTACCACATAAACTCTCTCATACACACACACAAAAAAAATTAAAACCCAAAAAAAACTTAACCAAACTCACAAACCAACACACTCACAAAAAAACTTACACACACAAAAACTTACACACACACAGAAACTTACACACATATAAAAACTTACACACACACATACACACACAAACTTACACACACACAAAAACTTACACACACACACACACAAAAACTTACAGACACACAAAAACTTACACACACACACACAAAAACTTACACAAACACAAAAACTTACACACAAACAAAAACTAAAACACACACAAAAAAAACTTACACACAAACAAAAAACATACACACACACACAAACTTACACACACACAAAAAAAAACTTACACACAAACAAAAACTTAAACACACATAAAAACTTACAAACACACACAAAAAAAACACTTACACACACTCAAACAAAAAAAACTTACACACACACAAAAATTCACACACACAAAAAAAAAATAACACACACAAAAAAATTACACACAAACACAAAAACTTACACACACACAAAAAAACTTACACACACAAAAAACTTACACACACACACAAACTTACACACACACAAAAACTTACAAAAACACAAAAAATTACACACATAAAAAGTAACACACAAAAATAAAATTAAACACACAAATAAACATACACACACACAAAAACTTACATACACACACAAAAACTAAAACAAAACCAAAAAAGTAAACAAACAAAAAAAAACCTAAAAATACAAAAAAAATAAAAAATACAAAAAAAAAATTACACACACACAAACAAACTAACACACACACACAAAAACTTACACACAAAAAAAACTTACACACAAACAAAAACTTACACACACACAAAAACTTACACCCACACAAAAACTAAAACACACACAAAAATTTACACACACAAAAAAACTCACACACACAAAAAATTTTACACACACACAAAAACTTACACGCACAAAAAAAAAATTAAACAAATAAAAACTTACACACACACAAAAAATTACACACACACAAAAACTAAAACACACGAAAAAAATTACACACACACACAAAAACTTACATACACACAAAAAAACTAACACACACAAAAAAAATTACAAACACAAAAAAAAACTTACACACACACATAAACTTACACACACACACAAGAAATTACACACACACACAAAAAATAAGACACACACACAAAAACTAACACACACATAAAACTTACACACACACACAAAAACTTACACACACACAAAAACTTACACACACAAAAAAACTTGCAAACACACACAAATTTACAGACACAAAAAATTTAACACACACACAAAAACTCACCCACACACAAAAAAACTTACACACACGAAAAATTACACCCACACAAAAAATAAAACACACACAAAAAAACTAACACACACACAAAAAAAAACACACACATACAAAATAACATACACAAAAAAAATAACAAACACACAAAAACTAACACAAACTCAAAAAAACTTACACACACACAAAAACTTACACACAAAAACTAACACACGCACATAAAAACTTACACACACAAAAACTTACACACACACAGAAACTTACACACAAATAAAAACTTACACACACACATACAAACAAAAACTCACACACTCACAAAAACTTACACACACACACACAAAAACTTACACACACACAAAAACTTACACACACACTCACACACACAAAATCTTACACACACACAAAAACTTAGAAACACCAACAAAACTTACAAGCACAAACATATAATTAAACAAACAAAAAAAACTTACAAACAAAAAAAAACATACACACACACAAAAAAAAAATAAAACACACAAAAAAACTTACACAAAAATAAAAACTAAAACACACACAAAAACTTACACACACACAAAAACTTACACACACACAAAAAAACTTACACACAAACAAAAACTTACACACACACAAAAACTTACACACACAGAGAAACTTACACACACACATAAAAACTTACACACACACACACACACACACACACACACAAACTTACACACACACAAAAACTTGCACACACACAAAAACTTACACACACACAAAAACTTACACACACACACACAAAAACTTACACACACACACAAAATCTTACACACACACAAAAACTTATACATACAAAAAAATACTTACACACACACAAAAACTTACAAACACACACACAAAAGCTTACACACGCACAAAAAAAAATACACACACAAAAACTTACACACACACAAAAACTTACACATACTAACAATAACTTACAAACACACAAAAACTAAAACACACATATAAAAAAAAACAAACACAAAAACTAAAACACACAAACAAACTTAAACACACAAATACAAAAAATTACCCACACACAAAAAATAAAACACAAAAAAAAACTTAAACACACACACAAAAACTTAGACACACACAAAAAAAACTTACAAACACAAAAAAAAACTTTAACACAGACACAAAATTACACACACATAAACTAACTTACAAACAAAAAAAAACTTACAAACACACAAAAAATAACATAAAAACAAAAAATTACAAAAACAAAAAAACTCACAAAAAAAAAAAAACTAAAAGACAAAAAAAATTACACACACAAAAACTTACACACACACAAAAACTTACACACACACACACAAACTTACACACACACAAAAACATACACACACACAAAAAACTAAGACAAACACAAAAAAACTTAGACACACACAAAAACTTACACACACACACAAAAACTTACACACACACACAAAATCTGATACACACACAAAAAATAAAACACAAACAAAAACTTACACACACACAAAAAATTACAAACAAACACAAAAAAACTTACACACACACAAAAAAACTTACACACACAAAAACTAACACACACAAACAAACTTACACACAAACAAAAAAAAAAACACACAAACAAAAATATACACACACATAAAATATTACACACGCACAAAAACTTACACACACAAACAAAAACTTACACACACACATACAAAAACTTAAACACACAAAAAAACTTATACACACACACAAAAACTAACACACGCAAAAAAACTGACAAACACAAAAAAAACTTACATACACACACAAAAAACTTACAAACACGCACACAAAAACTTACACACACACAAACAAAAAATTACACAAAAAAAAAACTTAGACACACACAAAAACTTACACACACAAAAAAAATTACAAACACACAAACAATAACCAGAACACACAAAAAAAAACACACCAAAAAAAAATTACACACACACACACACAAACTAACACACACAAAGAAAATATTACACACACACAAAAACTTACACACACATAAAAAAAAAAACTCACACAAAAAAAAAAAGAAACAAAAAAAATTACACACACACATAAAAAATTTTACAAATTCACACAACCAGAAACACACACAAAACATTATACACACACACCAAAACTTACACACACACAAAAACTTACACACACACAAAAAAACTTACACACACACACAAAAACTAAAATACGCATAAAAACTAAGACACACACACACAAACACTTACAAACACAAACAATCTTACACAAACACACAAAATCTTACACCCACACAAAAACTTACACACACACAAAAACTTATACACACAAATAAAATCTTAGACACACAAAAAAACTTACACACACACAAAAACTTACACACACACAAAAATTTACACACACAAAAAAACTCACACACACACAAAAACTTACACACACAAAAACTTACACACACAAAAACTTACACACACACAAAAACTTACACACACACACACAAACTTACACACAAACACAAACATAAAAACAAAACAAAAACTAAGATGCACACAAAAAAACTTAGACACACACAAAAACTTACTCACACACAAAAACTTACACACACACAGAAACTTACACATACACAAAAAAACTTACACACGCACAAAAACTTACGGACACACAAAAACTGAAACACACACAAAAACTTACACAAACAAAAACTTACACACACACAAAAACATACACACACAAAAAATATTAAAAACAAAAACACTATAACACACACAAAAAAACTTACACACACACAAAAACTTGCTAACACACATAAACTTACACACACACACACAAAAACTTACACACACACAAAAACTTACACACACACAAAAACTTACACACACACAAAAACTTACAAGACCAAAAAAAAAAATAAACAAATACAAACGTTTCCCCACACATACAAGAAAACCAATACAAACAAAAACTTACACAAACACAAAAACTTACACACACACAAACTTACACACACACAAAAACTTACAAACACATAAAAAACTTACAAACACAAAAAAACTTACACACACACACACAAAAACTTACAAACAAACACACAAACTTACACACAAAAAAAATAACACAAACAAAAAAAATCACACAAACGCAAAAAAACTTACACACACACACAAAAACTTACACACACACACAAAAACTTACAAAAACACACAAAATTACCAACGCACAAAAATTTACACACACACAAAAACTTAAACAAAAACACAATATTACAAATACACAAAAAAACATACACACACACACAAAACACACACACACACACACACAAAAACTTACACACACACAAAAACTTACACACACACAAAAACTTACACACACACACAAAACTTACACACACACAAAAACTTACACACACACAAAAAACTTACACACACACACACAAAACTTACACACACACAAAAACTTACACACACACACACAAACTTACACACACACACAAACTGTCACACACACAAAAACTTAGACACACAAAAAATCAAACACACACAAAAAAAATTACACACACAAAAAAACTAAAAAACACACAAAAACTTACACACACACAAAAACTTATACACACAAAAAAACTTACACACACACAAAAACTTACACACACACAAAATATACACACACACAAAAATTACACACACACAAAAACATACACACACACAAAAACTAACAAACACACACACACAAAAACACACACACCAAAACAAACAAACAAAAAAAAACTTACAAAAACAAAAAAAATAACACACACAAACAAAATTACACACACACAAACACACACACACAAAAACTTACACACACACACAAAACTTACACACACACACAAAACTTACACACACAAAACAACTTACACACACACACACACAAAACTTACACATACACTCACAAACTTACACAAACACACACAAAACATTACAAACACACAAAAACTTACACACACACACAAAAAAACTTACATACACACATAAAATTATACACACACACAAAAACTTACACATAAACAAAAACTTACACACACACAAAAACATACACACACACAAAAACTTACACACACACAAAACTTACACACACACACACAAAAAATCGTACACACACACACAAAACTTACACACACACAAAATCTTACACATACACAAAAATTACACACACACAAAAACTTACACACACACAAAAAACTTACACACACACAAAATTGTTATACACATAACAAAAACTTTACACACACACAAAAATTCGATGCACCACAAACTTATACACACACACAAAACTTACACACACAAGAAAACTTACACACACACACAACAAACCCTACACACACACACAAAACTCACACACACACACACAAAAATCCATACACACACACACACACAAAAACTTACACACACAACACACACACACAAACTTACACACACACAAACAAAAACCTACACACACACCACAGACAGAAACACACACAGACACCACACACACACACAGAGACAACACACACAAGAGACGCACACACACAGAGACAACACACACATACAGAGACTCAGATTTGTCAAGAGCATGACATAGAGCATGATCAGTTCACAGGCTGCAAGCATATCTCAGTCAACAGATCATAGAGACACCCAGCCAGCACACATATATCAGTGAGAGACAGGCAAGCAAGTTATTTGAGGTTCACTCTAGGTTAGTGTTAGGGTTAGTGAGAGACAGGCAAAAGTTAGGGTGTATGGCCAGAATAGGATATGACCGTTAGGTTAGGTTACCTCACGCATGCACACGCATGTAGAAGCGAACCTAACCTAACCTAACTTAACCTAACCTAACTTAATCTAACCTAACCTAACCATATACCAACTTTGCCTGTCTCTACCTAACCTAACCTAACCTAAGTGAACCTAAATAGCCTGAACCTTTGCCTGTCTCTCACTACGAGTGTGTGTCTGAGCAGGTGTGCTGCCATCCAGGACAACATGAAATATGCTTGGCGGCTATAGCGATCGTACTCTATGCTTGTTGCCTACACTGTGTCGTCTCTGTGTGTGTGTCGTCTCTGTGTGTGTGTCGCTCAGTGTGTTTGTCTGTCTCTCTGTGTGTGTGCTGTCTCTATGTGTGTGTCATCCTGGGTGTGTTTCTATCCGTGTGTGTGTGTGTGTGTGTATGTGTGTGTGTGTGTGTGTGTGTGTGTGTGTGTGTGTGTGTTTGTGTGTGTGTGTGTGTGTCTTTGTGTGTGTGC
Organism: Artemia sp. Qi Xiang Cuo; assembly: GCF_049724085.1. NCBI lineage: Eukaryota > Metazoa > Arthropoda > Branchiopoda > Anostraca > Artemiidae > Artemia > Artemia sp. Qi Xiang Cuo. The sequence continues at coordinate 63,905,838 of NC_142798.1, forward strand.
AAGCTCTTTTGTGTGTGTGTAAGTCTCTGTGTGTGTGTAAGTTTTTTTGTGTGTAAGTTTGTGTGTGTGTGCGTTTGTGTGTGTGTAAGCTTTGTGTGTGTGTTTTTGTTTGTGTGTGTGTGTGTGTAAGTTTTTGTGTGTGTGTAAGTTTTTGTGTGTGTGTGTAAGTTTTGTAGTTTGTGTGTTTTTATGTGTGTGTAAGTTTTTGTGTGTGTAAGTTTTTGTGTGTGTGTAAGCTCCTGTGTGTGTGTGTAAGTCTGTGTGTGTGTGTAAGTTTCGTTTGTGTGTGTGCACGTGTTTTGTGTGTGTCTAAGTTTGTGTGTGTGTGTGCAAGCTTGTGTGTGTAAGTCTTTGTGTGTGTGTGTAAGTCTTTGTGTGTGTGTAAGCTCTCGTGTGTGCCGAAGTTCTTTTTTTGTGTGTGTGTTTCTGTGTGCGTGTGCTTTTGTGTCTGTGTAAGTTTCTGTGTCATGTCTATGTTTTTGTGTGTCCAAGTCCTTTTGTGTGTGTGCAAGTCTTTGTGTGTGTGTAATCTTGTGTGTGTGTGTTTGTAAGTCTTTGTGTGTGTGTGCGCTCGTGTGTGTGTAAGTTTGTGTGTGTGTGTAAGATTTCTGTGTGTGTGTAAGTTTTTGTGTGTGTGTGTTTGTGTGTGTGTGTGTGTTAGTTGTGTGTGTGTGTGTTTTGTGTGTGTGTGTTACTGTGTGTGTGTGTGTGTGTGTGTGTGTGTGTGTGTAAGTGTGTGTGAAGCTCTTGTGTGTGTGTGTTTTTGTGTGTGTGTAAGTTTGTGTGTGTGTGTGTAAGTTATGTGTGTGTGTGTAAGTTTTTGTGTGTGTGTAAGTTTTTGTGTGTGTAAGTTAGCAATAATGCACCTGAACGAAGTATATAA